>NC_044567.1:23722250-24022250 GCF_007565055.1 Rhinopithecus roxellana
CCTATCCTGAGAAAAAACATACAATGCTATTCATCCTCTATTATAATGTCCCTGATGATTTCCAAATGTTTCTTTGCTATGCAGCAGAAGTATATGATTTCTGATCCAGATGCTTTAAAAAGCAATTCTAACAAAGAAACTTAATCTGAACTGAACTTGGCACAGATTCCAAAAACCTATAGGATGATGTTTTGGAAGCTGCTCAAACAAAAGTTGAAACAGAAATATGCATCCACAACCATATATCTCTGGCTGTTAGTAATAAATGAAGGATACAGACTTTTTCCATAAGTGTGGGTGAATGGAAGTTAATGCTTATAAAATACAGTTTAAGTACCAAAACAGTATTTGAGATTGACGCTTTTTCTTTTAAAGCAAAAGCATTTGTTTAATTCACAAGAAGGTAAAAATCAAATAAAGAAATGTTATACTTGTTCTTTGAAAGCTATTCAGAAACTTTAGTGCCCAACCTCAAGAAAGGAGTTATTTTCTTTATGATATATAGTACATTTATGGTATAAAGGTCTACAAAATATTAATATAGAGAGATAAGGGTATTTGGAGTCAGTTTCTTCCAGTGAACAAGAATAAGTCAGGTACACAGATTTGCAGACTCATTTTGGAGTCCCAGAAGGAGAAGAGAGGAAGAATGGGCCTAAACAATATTTGAAGAAACAATGCCTGAGAATTTTAGAAACTCAGAAAATATATCAAGCCACATAATCAGGAACTGCTACATACCCCAGGAACAATAAACATAAAAAATGATACTCTAGTAAAATCATAGTAAAGTGTTAAAAATCAAAGACAAAGAGAAATCCTAAAAGTAGTCAGAAGAAAGGACACATGACATTTCTATGTAAACAATGGAAGTCAGAAGACAATAGATTGTTATTTTCAAAGTGCTTAAAGATAACTCCAACCTAGAATTCTATCCTCAGTGAAAATATCTTTCAAAAATGAATGTGAAAGAATATTTTCAGACAATTAAACACTGGAAGAATTGATTACCAGCAGTCCAACACTAAAATAAATACTATATAAAAAACATAATTTATTTTTGTACATTGACTGTGTATCATGAACCCTTATTAAACCCACTGATTAGTTCTAGTAGCTTTTTGGCAGATTCCTTAGGATTTTTGACATAGGTGATCATGTTGACTATGAGTAAAAACAGTTTTACTTACTGCTTTCCAATCTGTATGACTTTTTTTTCCCTTCCTTTGTTGCACTAGCTATAGTTTCCACTACAATGTTAAATAGAAGTGATGATGGCAGATATCTTACTTTGTTTCTGATATAAGGGGAAAGCATTTAATCTTTCACCATAATTAAGCATGCTAGTGGCTATAGGTTTTTCATAAATCCCTTTTTCAGCTTGTTTATTGAAAGTAAATGGATGGTGAATTTTCCAAGTGCTTTTTTTTTTCTTTCTTTTTTTTTTTTTCTTTTTGAGACACAGTCTCACTCTGTTGCCCAGGCTGTGGTGTGATCTCAGATCACTGCAAGCTCTGCCTCCCAGGTTCATGCCATTCTCCTGCCTCAGCCTCCCGAGTAGCTGGGACTACAGGCACCTGCCACCACACCTGGCTAATTTTTTGTATTTTTAGTAGAGATGGGGTTTCACTGTGTTAACCAGGTTGGTCTCGATCTCCTGACCTCATGATCTGCCTGCCTCGGCCTCCCAAAGTGCTGGGATTACAGGCATGAGCCACGGCACCTGGCCCGAGTGCTTTTTCTGCATCTATTGAGATAGATGCATGACTTTCCTTTTTTAGACTATTTAATAGGATGATTACATTGATTAGTTTTTAAATAATCATAGATTATTTTTTAAAACTGATAGATTCACAGAAAGTTGCAAAGATAATACACAGAGGTCTTGTATATCCCACATTCCTCTATTACAGGTTCATCTGTAATATGAAATGTGGAAAACCACAGAAATCTGATAAAAGAAATCAAAGATCTAAATAAACAGAGAGATAGTCCATGTTCATGGATTGAATGAGTCATACTCTTAAGATGTCAGATCTTCCTAGCATAATCTATAGTTTAAGATGAAATACCAGTCAGTATCTCAGCAGCTATTTTGTGGTTACTAACAAACTGATTCCCAGTTACATCTTATGTAATTATAGTAAAATACCAAAACCAGAACACTGACATTGACATGAAGTGTATGTATAGTTCTATGCCATTTTATAACATATGCAGATTTATGTAACCACCACTGCAATAAAGATACAGAATGATTCCAATTCCATCAATATAAAGATCTTCCTCATGCTACCTCTTTATACCCATTTCCCTCCCTGCCACCATTTCTCACCTCTGGAGACTACTGATTGTTTTTAATCTTTATAGTTTTGTCATTTGAAGAGTGTTATATAATGGCATCACATAGTATGTGTTCTCCAGACAGACAGAAGTGATAGGATATGAAGAGAGAGATATGAAAAGAAATGTATTAAGGGTATTGGCTTGCTTGACTATGGAGGCAGAGAAATCCCACAATATGCTGTTTGCAAGCTGAAGAAGCAGGAAAGCTAGTAGTACAGCTCAGTCCAAGTCTAAAAGCCTCAGAACAAAATAAGCCAATAGTGTAACTCTCGGTCCAAGGCCAAAGGCCCAAGAGCCTGGGGGAGGCACTGGTGTGAATCTCAGAGTCCAACAGCCAGACAACCTGTAGTTCTGATGTCCAAGTGCAGGAGAAAAAGGGAATCTTGGCTCCAGAAGAGAGAGGGGAAATTTGCTGAAATCCTCACCTTTTTGTTCCATCTTGGCCTCCAGCTGATTGAATTATGCCCGCCCACAGTAAGAGCAGATCTTTCTCAGTCAGTTCACCAGCTCACATGCCAATCTCTTTTGGAAACATCTCACAGACACACTTGGATAAGCCCAATCATTCTAATTAAAAGCAAAACCACCTAATTTCCCTTTCTGCAGAAGAGAGATGGGCTCAGTGCCTACTGAAGCACTGAGAATAAATAATGCTTTACCAGCTCTCTGGGTATCCCTTAATCCAGTTAAGTTGACACTCAAAATTAATCATCAAAGTATGTGACCTTTTGACATTGGCTTTTTTTTCACTCAGCATATGCCATTGAGATCCATCCAAATTGGGTATGTATCAATAGTTCATTCCTTTTTATTGTTGAGTAGTATTCCATGGTATGTAGGTAGCACACATTGTTTAACCATTTACCTATTGTAGAACATTTTGGTTGCTTCTAGTTTCTGGCTATTACACACAAAGCTGTTATGAACAATCGTGTATATGTTTTTGTGTGGACATAGGTTATCATTTTTCTGAGATAAGTCTCAGGAGTGCAATTGTTGGGCTGCATGGTAAGTACATGTTTGCCTTATTAAGAAATTGCCAAAATAATTGCCAAAGTGGCTGTAACATTTTACATCCTCTCCATCAATGTATAATAGATTCAGTTTCTCTGCATTCTTGCTAGCATTTGATATTGTCATCATTTTTACTGTAGTCATTTTGATAGGTGTGTAGTGATACCTCATTGTGGTTTAATTTGCATTTCCCTCATCCCTCATGATGGTGAACATCTTTTCATGTGCTTATTTGCCATCTGTATATCTTCTTTGGGGACATGTCTCTTCATGTCTTTTTCACATTTTTTAATTGGGTTGTTCAATTTTTTTAACTGTTGAGTTTTGAGAATTCTTTATTTATTCTAGATACCAGTCCTCTAAAAGACACATGGTTTGCAAATATCCCCCAACCCGGTATGCTGTAGCTAATTCTTCCATCCTCTTCATGTGAGCTTTCAAAGAACAAAAGTCTTATTTTAATTGAAATCAAATTTAGAGAAACAATTTAATGATTTTTTTATTATGGATTTTGCTTTTGGTGTCAAATAATTCTTTGTCTAGCTCTAGATCCCAAATTTTCTCCTGTGTTTTTTCATTAAAGTTTTGTAGCTTTTTATTTTACATTTAAGTTCATGATTCACTCTGAGATAATTTTGTACAATTTTTGTATGAGATTTAGGTCAAGGTTTATATTTTTACCTAAGGATGTTCAATTGCTCCAGCATCGTTTGTTGAAGAGATTATCTTTCCTCCATTGAATTGCTATAACACCTTTGTCAAAAATCAGTTAAATATATTTCTGTGGATATATTTTTGAATTCTCCATTCCGTTTTATTGATCTATGTGTCTATCCCTCCAGCAGTATCTCTCTTGTCTTGCTGAGATGAGAGATATTGTCTTGTCTTATTATTGTTATATAGTAAGTCTTAATGTATGGTAAAATGATTCCTCCCATTTTATTCTCTTGTCAAGCTACTAGTCTGTTGCCTTTTTGAAGAATTTTGTCTATATCTATGACAACTCTTGCTGGATTCACAGTAAATTTATATATCAATTTGAGGAGAACTGACATCTTTACTATGGTTAGTCTTCCTATCTTGTGAACATGTGTCTCACCATTTATTTAGATCTTCTTTGATTTATTTCATCAGTATTTTGTAGTTTTTGACATACAAGTCCTATACATGTTTTATTAGATTTGCATCTAGGTACTAGGTATTTCATTGTTGTTTTTTTTTTTTGAGACGGAGTCTCGCTCTGTCGCCCGGGCTGGAGTGCAGTGGCCGGATCTCAGCTCACTGCAAGCTCCGCCTCCCGGGTTTACGCCATTCTCCTGCCTCAGCCTCCCGAGTAGCTGGGACTACAGGCGCCCGCCACCTCACCCGGCTAGTTTTTTGTATTTTTTAGTAGAGACGGGGTTTCACCATGTTAGCCAGGATGGTCTCGATCTTCTGACCTCGTGATCCGCCCGTCTCGGCCTCCCAAAGCGCTGGGATTACAGGCTTGAGCCACCGCGCCCGGCCGGTATTTCATTGTTAAAGTGATTTTAAATGGTATTGTATTTTCCCCACAAACTGTAGAATCAGTTTGTTGGTTACCACAAAATAGCTGCTGAGATATTGACTGGGATTTCATCTTAATCTATAGATTATGCTGGGAAGATCTGACATCTTAACAGTATGACTCTTTCAATCCATGAACATGGACTAACTCTCCATTTATTTAGATTTTTAATTTCTTTTATCAGAGTTCCATTGTTTTTCACATTTAGATTTTATACATACTTTGTTAGACTTATACTTATGTAATTCATTATATTGACACAATTATAAATGGTTTTTAAAATTTCAAATTCCAATTGTACATTGTTGGCATATAGGAAAGCAGTCAACTATTGTACATTAACTTTGAATCCTTCAACTTTGCTATATTCACTTATCAGTTCCAGCAGATGTTTTTCAATTCTTGGGATTTTCTACATAGCTATACATTCATGTCATTAGCTAATAAAGACAGTTTTGTTTTTTCCTTTCTAATAAAAGGTATACAGGTTGATTTTATTTCCTTTTCTTATTATAGAGCTAGAATGTCCAGTATGAACTTGAATAAAATGGCAAGAGAAGATGTCCTTACCTTTCTTCTAGTCTTCAGAGAAAAAGTATCTAGTTTCTCATTATGAGGTATGATATTAGCTGAAGAGTTTTTTTCTAGATGTTCTTTATCAAGTTGAGGAGTTTACAGAGAGTTTTTATCATGGAATGTGCATACAATTTTATCGAATCTTTTTTATGCACCAGTTGACATGACTCTATGATTTTTCTTCTTTAGATTGTTGATATTGTGGATTACACTGATTTTCAAATGTTGAACCGGGCTTGCATAATTATGGTGTTAACACTTTTTACATATTGTTAGATTTGACTTACTGATATTTTGTTGAGTATTTTTGCATCTATATTTATAAGAGATATTAATGTGTCATTTTCTGTTTTTTTTTTTTTTTAATGGACTTTGTGTGGTTTTGGTAGTGGGTATATTAACTCTATAAAATGAATTGAGAAGTGTTCATTTCTCTTCTATTTTCCGGAAAAGATTGTGTAGAATTGATGTTAGTTCTTGAAACATTTGGCAAAACTCTCCAGTGAAACCATCTGGGCCTGAAGATTTCTTTTTCTGGAGTCTTATAATTGTAAATTCCATAATATTTACAACGCTATTCAAATTATTTATTCCATATTAGATGAGTTGCAGTAATTTGTGCCTTTCAAAGAATTGGTCCCTTCAATCTGTCAAATTTATATGTAGAGTTGTTTTTAGTATTCTCTTATTTTCACCTGCAGGCTCTGTAGTGATACCTGTTTCATTATTGACATTTGTAACCTGTGTCTTCTCTTTCTCTGTCAGTCTTGCCAGAGTTTTGTCAGTTTCATTGCTCCTTCTTTAAAAACTTTCCTTCATTGATTTTTTTTCTTTTTTCTTTTTCTTTTGTTTTTTTTTTTTTTTCTTTTTTCTTTTTCTTTTTTCTTTTTTTTTTTTGAGACAGAGTCTCGCTCTGTTGTCCAGGCTGGAGTGCAGTGCAATGATAGCTCACTACAGCCTTGACCTCTCAGGCTCAAGCAATCCTCCCATCTCAACCTCCCAGGTAGCAGGAATTTCGGGTGCATGCCACTACACCCAGCTAATTTTTAATTCTTTTGTAGAGAGGCAGACTTTCTGTATTGCCTAGGCTGGTCTTGAACTCCTTGGCTCAAGCAATTCTCCCATCTCGGACTCCCGAAGTGCTGGGATCATAGGCATGAGCCATGGTAATATCCACCCAGCTATTTTTTAAAATTTCATTGATTTCTTGTGTTTATTATGTATTTTCTTATGCTTGCTTTTGTTTATTTTTTTCCTCCTTTTATAGTTTCCTGAGGTGGGAAGTTTGATTACTGATTTGAGACTTCTTTTCTGATGTAAACATTAAGGGCTATAAATTTCCCTTTCAGAGCTGCTTTAGTTGAGTCCCATAAATTATGTTATATTGTATTTTAATTTTCATCATGTTCATTCAGTATTTCCACGGAGCCTTCCTCATTGACCCACAGATTATAGTATTTAGAGTCTGTTGCTTAGTTTCCAGTGCTTAAAGATTACCCTGTTATTTTCTTTCTCTTTCTGCTATTTGTTGCTATTGGTTTCTAGTTTGATTCCATTTTGGTCAGTCATCATGTGGTTTCAATGCTTTTAAATGTATTGACTTTTAAAAATAGTCCAGGATATAGTCTATCTTGGTATATGGTCTGTGGCTGCTTGAAAAGAATGTATAGGCCAGGCACGGTGGCTCACACCTGGAATCCCAGCACTTTGGGAAGCCGAGGCAGGTGGATCATCTGAGGTCAGGCATTCGAGACCAGCCTGGCCAACATGGTGAAACCCCAACTCTACTAAAAATATAAAAAAATTAGCCAGACCTGGTGGCAGGTGCCTGTAATCCCAGCTAGTTGGGAGGCTGAGGCAGGAGAATCGCTTGAACCCAGGAGGCAGAGGTTGCAGTGAGCCAAGATCACACCACTGCACTCCAGCCTGGGCAACAAGAGTGAAACTCCGTCTCAAAAAAATTTTTTTTAATTAAAAAAAAAAAAAGAGTAGGCTCTTCCTGTTAATCTCTGCTGCTACTTCTTGGCTCTGGGAGGCCCAGGTGGCTCTGCAACAGCCTCTGCCACCCTGTGACCTGTGGGTATTGGGACATCCCTAGCTGACGCCAGGACACCCAGGAAGCCGAGGAATGGACTCCGTGGCTTTTGAGGATGTGGCTGTGAACTTTACCCAGGAAGAATGGGCTTTGCTAGATTCTTCTCAGAAGAATCTCTACAGAGAAGTGATGCAGGAAACCTGCAGGAACCTGGCTTCTGTAGAAATCATATGGTACAGAGACTGTGTGAAAGCAAAGAAGGTAGTCAGTATGGACAAGTTGTCAGCCAAATTCTAAATCTTGATCTGAACGAGGACATTTCTACTGGATTAAAACAATGTGAATGCAGTATTTGTGGAAAAGTCTTTGTACGTCATTCCCTCCTTAATAGGCACATCCTAGCTCACTCAGGATACAAACCATATGGAGAGAAGCAATATAAATGTGAACAGCGTGGGAAATTCTTCATTTCTGTTCCAGGTGTTAGAAGACACATGATAATGCACAGTGGAAATCCAGCTTATAAATGTACAATATGTGGGAAAGCTTTTTATTTTCTCAATTCAGTTGAAAGACATCAGAGAACTGACACAGGAGAAAAACCCTATAAATGTAAACAATGTAGTAAAGCATTCACTGTTTCCGGTTCTTGTCTAACACATGAACAAACTCACACTGGAGAGAAACCCTACGAATGTAAGGAATGTGGGAAAACATTCAGATTTTCTTGTTCTTTTAAGACACATGAAAGGACTCACACTGGAGAAAGACCCCATAAATGTACCAAATGTGCTAAAGCCTTCAGCTGTTCCACTTCCCTTCATTACCATGGAAGCATTCATACTGGAGAGAGACCCTATGAATGTAAACAACGTGGCAAAGCCTTTAGTCGTTTGAGTTCCCTTTGTAACCATACAAGTACTCATACTGGAGAGAAACCCCATGAATGTAAACAATGTGACCAAGCCTTCAGTTGCCTCAGTTCCCTTCACCTCCACGAAAGAATTCATACTGGAGAAAAACCCTATGAATGTAAGACATGCGGTAAAGCCTACACTCATTCCAGTCACCTTACTCGCCATGAAAGAAGTCATGATATAGAGGCTAGGTGTAGTGACTCAGCCTGTGGTCCTAGCACTTTGGGAGGCCACGGTGTGTGTATTGCTTGAGCCCAGGAGTTCATAGCCAGCCTGGATTAAAACAATGTGAAATAACCTGGGCAACATGGTGAAATCCTGTCTCTACAAAAAATAAAATAATGCCGGGCGCGGCGGCTCATGCCAGCTGCTCGGGAGGCTGAGGCAGGAGAATGGCGTGAACCCAGGAGGCGGAGCTTGTAGTGAGCTGAGATCGCACCACTGCACTCCAGCCTGGGCGACAGAGCGAGACTCCGTCTCAAAAAAATAAAAAATAAAAATAATTAGCTGGGCATGGTGGCACATTTCAGTTGTCTTAGTTCTTTTTCAAGGACATAAAAAGCCACGGGGGGTTGGGGGGAAGCCCTGTGCATGCGGATCACGAGGTCAGGAGATCGAGACCATCCTGGCCAACATGGTGAAGCCTTGTCTCTGCTAAAAATACAGAAATTAGCTGGGTGTGGTGGCATATGCTTGTGGTCCTGGCTGCTCAGGAGGCTGGGGTGGGAGGGTCGCTTGAACCCAGGAGGCAGAGGTTGCAGTGGGCTGAGATTGTGCCATTGCACTCCAGCCTGGCAACAGAGTGAGACTCCATCTCAAATAAATAAATAAATAAATAAAGCCCCTTGAATGTAAGAAATGTGGTAAAACATTTACTCTTTCCCATTCCCTCATAAACATGAAAGAGCTCACACTGCAGAGAAACCTTAAGAATGTAGGAAATGGGCCGGGCGTAGTGGCTCAAGCCTGTAATCCCAGCACTTTGGGAGGCCGAGACGGGCGGATCATGAGGTCAGGAGATCGAGACCATCCTGCCTAACACGGTGAAACCCCGTCTCTACTAAAAAATACAAAAAATTAGCTGGGTGAGGTGGCGGGCGTCTGTGGTCCCAGCTACTCAGGAGGCTGAGGCAGGAGAATGGCGTAAACCCGGGAGGCGGAGCTTGCAGTGAGCTGAGATCCGGCCACTGCACTCCAGCCTGAGTGGCAGAGCGAGGCTCCATCTCAAAAAAAAAAAAAAAAAAAAAAAAAAAAAAAAAAAAAAAAAAAGAATGTAGGAAATGTGGTCAAGCCTTCAGATTTTCCTGTTTTTGAAGATTTGGGAGGACTCAGAGTAGAGAAAAGCCTTTTGAATTTAAATTTGTGGTAAGGCCTTCAGTTGTGTTAGTTCCGTTTGAAGACATCAGCTCATTCCTGAGAAAAACCCTATGAATGTCCAGAATGTGGAATGTTTCATTTCTCTCATACCCACTCAAGGACATATGAAAATTCACACTGTAGCTGACTGGACCTTGTAAATACGAGAACGTACACAGGATTAAAACTCTAATAGTTTAGAAACTGCAAGAATGTTTTCAGTTTTAACATTTACTTGAAATGTCATGAAAACTCCCACCGGAAAGAAGTTCTATAAGTGAAACTTTTCTAATTTGGAAAGCCTGATGCAAATTAATTATCCTGCAGTGCTTGAAAAAAATGTATGAAATGTTATACAAGTTACAAGTATATTGTTCTTATCAGTGGCTCATTCTTTTTTTTTTTTTTTTTTTTTTTTTTCTTGAGACGGAGTCTCGCTCTGCCGCCCAGGCTGGAGTGCAGTGGCCGGATCTCAGCTCACTGCAAGCTCCGCCTCCTGGGTTTACGCCATTCTCCTGCCTCAGCCTCCCGAGTAGCTGGGACTACAGGCGCCCGCCACCTCGCCCGGCTAATTTTTTGTATTTTTAGTAGAGACGGGGTTTCACCATGTTAGCCAGGATGGTCTCGATCTCCTGACCTCGTGATCCACCCGTCTCGGCCTCCCAAAGTGCTGGGATTACAGGCTTGAGCCACCGCGCCCGGCCGGCTCATTCTTAAAGAGTCTTGAGTATGCATTTCACCTTGTTTTGCAGGGAAACGTTGAGGTGAGAGTTCTGTCAATGCTCTTTAAGCAGTAGTGCTTGACTTTCATAGATAATGATATTTTCTTAAGTCTGTTGGTAGAATTTTTGTCTATTCATTTGATAATGTGCCGGATTCATGGTTGAATTTTGATGTTTTTCTACTATGTAGGTAATATTTTTATTTCATTATTATTTTTGTTTTGAGATGGAGTCTCGCTCTGTTGTCCGGGCTGGAGTGCAGTGGTGCAATCTCGGCTCACTGCGGCCTCCACCTCCTGGGTTTAGGCGGTTCTCCTGCCTCGGCCTCCCAAGTGGCTGGGACTGTAGGCGCCTGCCACTATGTCCAGCTGATTCTTTGTGTTTTTGGTAGAGACAGGGTTTCGCCATGTTGGCTAGGCTGGTCTTGAACTCCTGGCCTCATGCTTTGCCCACCTCGGCCTCCCAACGTGCTGGGATTACAGACATGAGCCACTGCACCTGGTCAGGTAAGTTTCAATTGTATGTATTGTCCTGTGATTAATGGACCAGTGAATAATGATTGTAACTTGTTGGGATTGTCTTACTAGCCTCATTTGGCAAATTTTGATTATCCCTTATTCATTATACACATTCCACCTTTATTAAAGGAAAAACTACTCTTGATGTAAAGATTTTTTTTTTTTGCTAATAATGAGGTGGTATTAATTCCTAAGTACATAAAGTTTACCATAGAGTATCATCTCATGAAAAAAAAGAAAAAGAAAAAGAAAATGCATTCTCTGCTACAAATGCTTATCCTGCTGGTTCATGTTTTTTTTTTTTTTTTTTAGCTTTTCTATATCCTTGCTGATTTTCTGTCTAGGTATTCTATCAACTGCTGAGTGTAATGTTGAAATCACCAATAACTGTGAGTCTGTTTTTCCTTTTAGTTCTGTCAGTTTTGTCTTCACATATTTTGCCCTTCTATAGCTTTGTGCATACACATTTAGAATTGCTCTGTCTTCTTGGTGGGCTGACCCTTTTATTACTGTGTAATTTCCCTCTTTTTTCCTGGTAATTTCATTTACTCTAAAGTCTACTTTGTCTGATAGCACATTGCTATATTTTTTCTGCTATCCTTCTTTTCTGAATAACATTGTCCTGGATATAGAATTCTGAATCAACAGTTCTTTCCTTTCAGTACTTGAAAAATATTGTTCCGCTTTCTGCTAGCCTCCGTAATTTCTGATGAGAAATCTGTTCTCACTTGAATTGCTTTTCTTATGGAGTAAGCGTAATTTCTTACACATTTCATTCTTTTTTTTTCTTTAGTTTTCAGAAGTTTTACTATGATGTCTTCATGGATCTTTGGTTTATCCTGCTTGAGGATTACTGTTTCTTGAATATGAATGTGTATGTCTTTTGCTAAATTTGGAAATTCTTCAGCCATTATTTTTTAGAATACATTTTCAGTAAAGTGTTTCATATGGGAATTATAAAAGTATCTTTTAAAATAATTTCTAATGGAATTCCATTATAGTCAAAGCACAAACTTATTATTTGAAATCTTTTAAATTTATTGAGATTTGTTTATGGCCCAGTATATGGTCTACTGTGGTGAATATTCCATGTGAAATTGAAAAAGAAAAAGAAAAGTGTATCCTGCTGTTGCTTGGTGAGTGTTTTTTAAAATACCTTTATTACGGTATAAGTCATAAACAATAGAAATCACACATTTAGAGTCTAATGTTTATATTCACAGAGTTGTGTAACCATCACCACAATTTAATTTTTAGAATATTTTCATTCCCCTCTAAACAACATCCCATACCCATTATCATCCAATTCCCTTGGCTATCCCAGTCCTAAGCAACCACTATTTTAATTTCTTTCTGTTTCTGCAGTTTAAAAATTGACATATAATTCACATATTATGCAAAAACAAAATTTACCCATTGAAAGTGTACAATTTGGTGGTTTTTAGTATATTCATAAGGTGGTGCAACTGTCACTACTATCTAATTTCAGAATATTTTCATCACCCCAAAGAAACCCCATGGCCACGTGCCGCCACTTCCCATTTCCTTCTCATCCTCCCAGCCCTGAACAATCACTACTTTCTGTTTTTATGGATTTGCCTATTTCGGACATTTCATATAAATGAAATACAATGTGTGGTCTTTTGTAACTGGCTTTTTCACTTAGCATAATGTTTCTAAGGAACATCTGTGTTGTAGCATGTATCAATACTTTATTTCCTTTTATTGCTGAGTAATATTCCATTACTTTGATATACATTTTATTTATATATTCTTTAGTTGATGGAAATTTAAGTTGTTTCCATTTTTGCTATTATGCATAATATTGCTACAAACATTTATGTACAAGTTTTTGTGTGGACATGTTTTTTGTCTTCTGAGTATTGACCTAGGAATAGAATTGCTGAGTCATATAGGAACTCTGTGTTTAACTTTTTTGAGAACTGCTGAACTGTGTTCCACAGCAGCTGCACCGTTTACTTTCCCACCAACAATGTAGGAGGTTTCCAATCACTCTGCATCCTCACCAACACTTGTTTGTCTTTTTGGTTACAGCCATCCCAGTGGGTGTGAAGTGTTATCTCATTGTAGTTTTGCATTTCCCTAATAAATAGTAATGTTAGTATCTTCCCATGTGCTTATTGGCTACTTGTACATTTTCTCTGGAGAACTGTCCATTTGGATCATTTAACCCATTTAAAATTGGTTTTTTTTTTTTATTATTACATTGTAAGAATTCTTTATATATTCAGAATATGAATTTCTTAATAGATATATATTAGCAAATATTTGATTGTATTCTGTGGGTTGCCTTTTAAAATTTCGTGATGATACCATATGCAGCACAAAAGTTTGGGTTTGTTTTTTGTTTTTGAGATGGAGTCTCGCTCTGTCACCCAGGCTGGACTGTAGTGGTGTGATCTTGGCTCACTGCAGCCTCTGCTTCCCAAGCTCAAGTGATTCTTCTGCCTCGACCTCCTAAGTAGCTCAGATTATAGGCATGTGCCACCACGCCTGGCTAAGTTTTATATTTTTAGTAGAGACAAGATTTCATCATGTTGGACAGGCTGGTCTCAAACTCCTGACCTCATGTGATCCACCTGCCTTGGCCTCTCAAAGTGCTGGAATTACAGGCATGAGTCACCATGCCCGGCCAGTACCAAAGTTTTTCACTGTGATGTAGACCAACTTATTTTTCTCATGTTGCTTATGCTTTTGGTGTTGTATTTACAAAGTTGTTGCCTAATCCAAAGCCATGAAAATTAATTCTGTTACTTTATTCTAAGAGTTTTATAATTTAATCTTTTATATTTTGGTGTACAAACCATTTTGAATTATGTTTTCCACACGGTATGAAGTAGGGGTCCAACCAAAATTCAGAAACTCAGTTGTCATGTCACCACTTGTTGAAAATACTATTCTTTTCCAATTAATTGTCGTGTGCCCTTGTCTAAAGCTTAGAGTTTTTTAAATAAATTAAATTAGGTCAAGTTGGCTGATAGTATTAGTCAAGTCTTCTAAAATCTTGCTTTTTTTTTGTCCAGTTCTATAAATTAATGAAAATGAGGTATTGAAATTTTCAAATATAATTGTGAACTTGTCCATTTCTGCTTGAAGTTCTTTGTTTCTGCTTTATGTATTTTGAAACCTTTGTTACTACGAGTTGAAACATTTAGCATTATTACATCTTCTTGATGAATTGATCCCTCTATTATTATGAAAATACCATATTTATCAATGGTAATATCCTTTGCTCTGATATCTACTTCATTTAGAATTAATATAACATTTCAGGTTTGTTTGGTTATTATTAGCAAGTTTTATATTGTGATTTATAATAAGAAAATACATATTTTCATATTTGTCCCTAGTTCCTGACACAGAGTTCCTAGAACTCTTGTAATTGCCCAGATGACAGGAGCATCTTCTGTTCTAATGAGGCAACTCTTGGTGGGCTGCTGGATGGGGGCAGATGCCTAAAAGACCAAGCCATGATTAGAAGCTTGGAACTTTCAGCCCCCATTCCCTAGGATAGGAGAAAGGCTGGAGATTGAGTTAATAATCAGTCATGTCTACATGATGAAGCCACCATAAAAATCCGTGAACTACAGGGTTCAAGGGGCTTCCCAGTTGTGAACACATCCATGCACCAGGAGGGTGGTGAACCCCAACTCCATGAGGACAGAAGCTCACACACTAGGAACCCTTCTAGAATTCGCCCTATATATCTCTTCATCTGGCTGTTCATCTGTATCCTTTATCATATCTGTTATTAATAAAATAAACTGGTCAATGTGTTTTTCTGAGGTCTGTGAGCCATTTTAGCAAATTAATCAGATATGAGGAGGGGGTTTTGGGAACTGCAGCTTATAGCTAGTCAGTCAGAAGTATAGATGACAACCGACTACCTGCAATTGCTATTTGAAGTGAGGAGCAGGCTTGTGGAACTGAACCATGAGCCTGTTGGGCCTGACTCTAACTGCAGGTAGACGGTGTCAGAAGTAAATTGAATTGTGGGACACCCAGTTAATGTCTGCTGAAGAATTGTTTGCTGTGGGGAGAAATCCTGACATATTTTGATCACAGAAATTTTCTGTATTGTGAAGAGGGTAAGATTTTAAAAAATGGGTTTTTCTTATCTCAAGCAAAACATGGTATATTTTTCTACCTCCTACTTATTTTTTAATAATTTTTAATAGCTACATAATAGTTGTATGTATTTTAATAATACATGTGGTATTGTGATTCATGGATATAATTGTAAAGATCAAATCAGAGCTATTGGGATATCTATCACCGCAAACATTCACCCCTTCTTTATGTTGGGAACATTCCAGTTCCTCTCCTCCAGCTATTTGGAACTATAAAACAAATTATTGTGAA
This sequence comes from Rhinopithecus roxellana, assembly GCF_007565055.1. NCBI lineage: Eukaryota > Metazoa > Chordata > Mammalia > Primates > Cercopithecidae > Rhinopithecus > Rhinopithecus roxellana. The sequence continues at coordinate 23,737,664 of NC_044567.1, forward strand.
CTATAGTCAACCTACTGTGCTACTAAACACTAGATCTTATTCCTTCTGGCTGTTTGTTGTACACACTAACCAACCTCTCTTTACATCCCACCTCCTCCAACATTTTCCAGTCTCTGGTAACCACCAGTCATCTCTCTACCTCCATGAGATCCGCCATTTTAGCTCCCACATATGAGTGAGAGCATGGACTATTTGTGTTTCTGTACCTGGTTTATTTCACTTAATATAATGACCTCCAGTTCCATCTGTGTTACTACAGATGACAGAATTTCATTTTTATGGCCAAATAATATTCCATTGTATATTTGCATCACATTTTCTTTATCCATTCATCCATTGATAGACACTTAAGTTGATTATATATCTTGACTATTGTGAATAATGTTGAAATAAAAATGGGAATGCAGACATCTCTTCAACATACTAATTTTCTTTCTTTTGCACGTATACCCAGCAGTGGGATTGCTGGATCATATAGTATTTCTATTTTTAGTTTTTGAGGAACTTCCATATTGTCTTGCATGGCTATACTAATTTACATTCCCACCAACATTGTACAAGTGTTCAGGTTTCTCTTTATGCTCACCAGCATTTGTTATTTTTTATCTTTCTGATAAAAGCCTTTTTAACTGGAGTGAGACAATATCTCAATGTGGCTTTGATTCACATTTTCCTGATGATCAGTGCTGTTGAGCATTTTTTCCTATACCTATAGGCCATTTGTATGCCTTCTTTTGAAAAATGTCTACCCAGATCTTTTCCCCGTTTTTTAATTGGATTATTTGGGAGTTTTAGGGTTTTTTCCAATTTTGTTTTGTTCTTGCTGTTGAGTTCCTTATATATAGTCCCTTGTCAACTGGATAGTTTGCAAATATTTTCTCCATTCTGTAGGTCATTTCTTCACTTTGGTGATTGTTTCCTTGGCTGTGCAGAAGTTTTTTAGCTTGATGTAATGCCATTTGTCTATTTTTGCTTTTGTTGCATGTGTTTTTGCTGTCCTAAACAAAAAAATCTTTGCCAGACCAATATCCTGAAGCTTTTCCTCCATGTTTTTCTTCTACTAGTTTCATAGTTTCAGGTCTTAGATTTAAGTCTTTGGTGCATTTTGATTTGACTTTGTATATGCTGAAAGACAGCAATCTAGTTTAATTTTTCTGCATATGATTATCCAGTTTTTCCAGCACCATTTATTGAAGAGATACCTTTTCCCAATGTCTGCTCTTAGTGCCTCAATTGAAAATGCATTGGCCGTAAATGCACAATTTTATTTCTGGGTTCTCTACTCTGTTCCATTGACCCATGTGTTTATTTTACACTTGTACCAAGCTGTTTTGGTTACTATGGCTTTGTAGTATATTTTAAAGTTTGTTAGTGTGTTGCCTCCAGCTTTATTCTTTTTGCTCAAGATTGCTTTGGCTACTTGAAGTCTTTTGTGGTTTCATACATATTTTAGGGTTCTTTTTTCTTTCTGTGAAGAATGTTATTGGTATTTTGATAGAGATTACATTGAATCTGTAGATTAGTTTGGGGAATATTGACATTTTACCAATACTAATTCTTCCAACTCATGAGCATGGGGTATCTTTCCATTTTTTGTGTCCTGTTCACTTTCTTTCAGCAGTGTTTTTTATTTGTTTGTTTTTAAGATGGGATCCTGTTCTGTCACCTAAGCTGGAATGTAGTGGCATGATCATAGGTCACTGCAGCCTCAAACACCTGGGCTCAAGTGATCCTCCTTCTTAAGCCTCCCGAGTTGCTGGGACTACAGGCATGAACCACCATGCTTGGTTAATTTATTGTTGTTGTTGTTATTATTATTTGTAGAGACAGTGTCTAACCACGTTGACCAGGCTGGTCTTGAACTCTTGGCTGTAAGCAATCTTTGGCCTCCCAAAGTGCTGGGATTATAGGCATGAGCCACCATCCATGGCCTCATCAATGTTTTATAGTTTTCCTTGTGGAGATTTTTTATTTCTTTAGTTAAATTTATTCTTAGATTTTTTTTTTTTTTGTAGTTATTGTAAATGGGATTGTTTTGTTGACTTCTTTTTCATATTGTTCTTTGTTGGCATACATAAATGCTACTAATTTTTGTATGTTGATTTCCTATCCAGTAACTTTATTGAATTCATTTATCAAATCTAAACTTTTTTTTGTATGGAGTCTTTAGGATTTTCCAAATGTACTGTTACGTAATCTGCAAACAAAAAATTTGACTTCTTCCTTTCCAACTGAATGTTCTTTACTTCTTTCTTTTTTTTTTTTTTTTTTTGAGACAGAATCTCACTCTGTAGCCCAAGCTGGAGTGCAGTGGTATGATCTCGGCTCACTGCAAGCTCTGCCTCCCAGGTTCACGCCATTCTCCTGCCTCAGCCTACCGAGTAGCTGCGACTACAGGTGCCCGCCACCACGCCCAGCTTATTTTTTGTGTTTTTAGTAGAGATGGGGTTTCACCGTGTTAGCCAGGATGGTCTCCATCTCCTGACCTCGTGATCTGCCTGCCTCGGCCTCCCAAAGTGCTAGGATTACAGGCGTGAGCCACTGCGCCTGGCTCTTCTTTCTCTTGCTAATTTCTCAGGCTAGGACTTCCAGCACTATGTTGAATAAAAGTGGTGAAAGTGGGCTTTCTTGTCTTGTTCCATATCTTAAAGGACTTTCCATTTTTCTTCATTTAGCACAATGTTAGCTGTGGCTTTGTCATGTGTGGCCTTTATTGTTTTGAGGTATGTTCCTTCTAAATCCAGTTTGTTGAGAGTTTTTTTTTTTTTTTTTATCATAAAGGGATGTTGAATTTTGCTGCATGTTTTTTCAGCATCTATTTAAATGATCATATGGTTTTTGTTCTTTATCCTCTTAATGTGATGTATCTCATTTATTGATTGACATATGTTGAACCATCCTTGCAATCCTGGAATGAACCTCACTTGATCATCATGGTGGATGATCTTTTTAAATTGTTGTTGTATTCTGTTATTTTGTTGAGGATTTTTGCATCTATTTTTATCAGGGATATTGGCCTGCAGATTTCTTTTTTAGTTTTGCTCTTACCTATCTAGTTTTGGTATCAGTGTAACACTGGCTTCATAGAATGAGTTTGAAAGTACTCACTCCTCTTTAATGTTTTGGAACAGTTTGAGTAGAATTAGTATTGGTTCTTCTTTAAATGTTAGGTAGAATTCAGCAGTGAAGCTATCTGGGCCCAGGCTTTTCTCTGATGGGAAAATTGTTCTTACTGCTTTGACCTTGTTACTCATTATTGGTCTATTTAGGTTTTCTGTTTCTTCATAGTTCAATCTTGGTTGTTTGTAGGTGTCCAGTAATTTCTCCATTTCTTCTGAGTTTTTCAATTTGTCGGCATATAGTCATTCATGATTGTCTCTAATGAGTCTTTGTATTTCTGTGGCATCAATTTTTATGACTTTCTTGTTTCTGATTTTATTTGGGGTTTCTCTCTTTTTTCTATTTAGCAAAAGCTTTGTCTATTTTGTTTATCTTTTTCAAAAAAACAGCTTCTTGTTTTGTTGATTTTTTGTAATATTTTTCAGTCTCAATTTTATTTCTACTCTGATTTTTAATATTTTTTTTCCTTCTACTAATTTTGTGTTTGGTTTGTTCTTGCTTTTCTTGTTTCTTGAGGTGCATCATTTGGCTGTTTATTTGAAAACTTTCTACTCTTTTGATGCAGGTGTTTCTTGCTATAAAGTTTCCTTTTAGTACTGCATTTGTTGTATCCCATAGATTTTGATATGTTGCATTTCCATTTGCATTTGTTTCAAGAAATTTTTAAATTTCCTTCTTAATTTCTTCATGAAATCATGTTGTTTAATTTCCATGTGTTTGTATATTTTCCACAGTTCCTCTTGTTACTGAGTTCTAGTTTTATTCCACTGGGGTCAGAAAAAATACTTGATACGATTTTAATTCTTTTAAATTTGTTTTTTTTTGGTTTTTTTTTTTTTTTTTTTTTTTTTTGAGACGGAGTCTCGCTCTGTCGCCCAGGCTGGAGTGCAGTGGCCGGATCTCAGCTCACTGCAAGCTCCGCCTCCCGGGTTTACGCCATTCTCCCACCTCAGCCTCCCGAGTAGCTGGGACTACAGGCGCCCGCCACCTCGCCCGGCTAGTTTTTTGTATTTTTTAGTAGAGACGAGGTTTCACCATGTTTGCCAGGATGGTCTCGATCTCCTGACCTCGTGATCCACCCGTCTCGGCCTCCCAAAGTGCTGGGATTACAGGCTTGAGCCACCGCGCCCGGTCTTAAATTTGTTAAGACTTGTTTTGTGGCCTCATAGATGGCCTATTCTAGAGAATATTCCATGTGCTGATGAGAAGAATGTGTATTCTGTAGCAGTTAGATTAAATGTTCTGTAAATGTCAGTTAGGTCTATTTAGTCTAGAATGTAGAAACTCCAGTGTTTCTTTTTTGATTTTCTGTATGGATGATCTGTTCGTTTCTGAGAGTGAGGTGTTGAAGTCCCCTACTATTATTGTATTATAGTTTTATCTCTCCCTTTAGATCTATTAATGTTTGTTTTATATATTTGGGTGCTCCTGTGTTGGGTACATATATTTTACTGAATCCTCTTGCTGAACTGATCCTTTTAACATTATATATACCCTGTTTATTTTACTGTCTTTGACTTTAAATCTATTTTAATTAATATAAGTATAGCTACTTCTGCTTAGCTACTTCTGCTCTTTTATGGATTCCATTTGCATAGCATATCTTTTTTTCAGCTCTTTCAACTCTAACAATATTAGAGTATCCCAAATTTGTCTATATACTGACTTTTACCAGTGAATTTTATACCTTTAAAGGTTGTTTTTTTTTTTTTTTTTTTCATATTAGCATCACTTTCTTTATATTGAAAACTCCTTTGAGCACTTCTTGTAAAATAGGTCTAGTGGTGATAAATTCCCTCAGCTTTTGCTTATCTAGGAAAGACTTTCTTCTTTATGTTTGAAGGAAAGCTTTGCTGGGTACAGTGCTCTCAGTTGATGGTGTTTTTTTTCTTTAGCACGTTGAATATGTCATCTACTCCCTCCTGACTTGTATGGTTTCCACTGAGAAATCTGTTGCTAGATGAATCAGAGCTCCTTTATGTGTTATTTGCTTCTTTTCTCTTGCTGCTCTTAGGATCTTCTCTTTGTCCTTGATCTTTGAGAGTTTGATTGTTATATGCCTTGGGATAGTCTTATTTGGATTGAATCTGTTTGGTGATTGCTGAACTTCTTGTACCTGGATATTTGTATCCTTTTCTACGTTTGGAGAGTTTTCTGTTATTATTATTACTTTGAATATGCTTTCTACACCTTGCTCTTTCTCAACTCCCTCTTGAACACCAACAACTCCTAGATTTGCTCTTTTGAGGTTATTCTGTATATCCTGTAGGTATTCATCATTCTTTTTTACTCTTTTTTCTTTTTTCTCCTCTGACTGTGTATTTTCAAATAGTCCATCTTTAAGCTTACTGACTCTTTTTTTTGGCTCAATTCATTCTGCTGTTGAGAGCCTCTATTGTATTTTTTCAACTCAGCAAATGTATTTATCGGTTCCAGGATTTCCATTTGATTGTTTTTATTAGTTCAATCTCTGTTATATTTTTCTGATAAATTTCTGAATTGCTTTTTCATGTTACCCTGGAGTTTTCTGAGTTTCTTTAAAACTGCTATTTTTAATGCTTGACTTGAGAGCTCACACACTGCCATTATGATAGGGTTGATCACTGGCTCCTTGCTTTGTTCACTTGGGGAGGTCACAGTTCTGTTTGCTGTTATTTCTTGTGGATGTACATCTATGGCTTCATAGGATTAGTTACTATGCTTTGAGGATTAGTTACTTATACCAATCTTCACTGGATCTTTTGTTTTGGTCTTTCTAGGTTATGTTTCCTAAGAGGTTCTTTCCAGTTTGTTGAATTCCTTTACTCCTAGATTGCTGCCTCATTTTCAGCACTAGATGGCGCCTTAAGCCCAGGATTGTCTTGACTGTCACAAACGTTCATTATTCTAATTTTGTTTTTCCACATGTCGATATACAACTTTTCCAGCGTCAATTATTGAAGGGACTGTCTTTTCTTCATTTTGTATTACTGGCATCTTTGCCCAAAGTCTGTTAACCATAAATGCATTGATTTTTTTTTTTTTTTTTTTTTTTGCTCTCTTTTCTGTTCCATTAGTAGATGTGTTTTTATTGCCATTTCATAATGTTTGAATTACTATAGCTTTGTAATATAGTTTAAAATCGGGGGTGTGATGTGTGATGTCTTCAGTTTGTTTTCCTTTCTCAAAATTGCTTTGGCCATTATGAGTCTTCTGTGGTCCCAAAGTTTAGTATTGTTTTTTTCTAGTCCTGTGAAAAAAGTCATTAAATTTTTAATAGGGATTGCATTGAATCTGTAGATTCTTTGGCTAGTATGAACGTTTTAACAATATTAATTCTTCCAATCCATGAACATAAGATTTCTTTTCGTTTATTTGTGGCTTCTTCAATTTCTTTCATCAATGTTTAATAGTTTTCAATGTACAGATATTTCATTTCCTTGATTACATTTTTACTTATTTAATTAACCATTTGCATAATTTAAAAATTTGTCTGCTCCTTTCACTGGACTATGATCTTTAGTATCTGGCTTTGTTCTCCCTTGTATTTCCAGGACCCAGTACAGCCCTTGCTATACAGTGTATACTTAATAACTATTTGTTGAATTAATTAATTTAAAAATTAGCAAATTTCACAAATGGAAATGAAAACACAACATACCAAAACCTATGGGATACAACAAAAGTAGTAATAAGAGGAATGTTTATAGCAATAAGCTCCTATATCAAAGAAGTATAAAAACTTCAAATAAACAACATAACAATGCATCTTAAAGAACCGGAAAAGCAAGAGCGAACAAGCCAAAATTAGTAGAAGAAATAAAATAATAAAAATCAGAGCATAAATAAAATCTAAATAAAAAAATACAAAAGACCAATGAAACAAAAATTTGTTTTTCTAAAAAGATAAGCAAAATAGAAAGACCTTTAGCCTAAGAAAAAAAGAGAGAAGATCCAAATAAATAAATCAAGAGACAAAAAAGGAAACATTACAACTGATACTGCAGAAATTCAAAGGGTCATTAGAGACTACTATGAGAAACTCTATGCCAATAAGTTGGAAAACTCAGAAGAAACGGATAAATTCCTAGACACATACAGCCTACTAAGATTCAACCATAAAGAAATCCAAAACCTGAACCGACCCATGACAAGTAATGAGATCAGGCCAGGCACGGTGACTCACACCTGTATTCCCAGCACTTTGAGAGGCCAAGCGGGTGGATCACTTGAGGTCAGGAGTTTGAGACAAGCCTGGCCAACATGGTGAAACCCCACCTCTAGTAAAAATACCAAAATCAGCCTGGTGTGGTAGCACATGCCTGTAGTCCCAGCTACTTGGGAGGCTGAGGCACAAGAATTGCTTGAATCCAGGAGGTGGAGTTCGAAGTGAGCTGAGATCACGCCACTGCACTCCAGCCTGGGTGAAAGGGTGAGACTCTGTCTCAAAAACAAACAAACTGAAAAACAAGTAATGAGATCAAAGCTATATTAAAAAGTCTCCCAGCAAAGAAAAGCTCAGGGCCCAATGGCTTCACTGCTGAATTTTACCAAACATTTAAAGAAGAACTAATATCAATCCTACTGAAACTATTCCAAAAAACAGAGGAAGAGAGAATACTTTCAAACTTATTCTATGAGGCCAGTATTACTCTGATACCAAAACCAGACAAAGGCAAATTTTAAAAAAGAGAACTACAGGCCAATATCCCGGTTGAACATTGATGCAAAACTCCTCAACAAAATACCGGCAAACCAAATTCAAAAACAGACTAAAAAGATCATTAGCCATGATCAAGGGGAATTCATTCAAAAGATGCACAGATAGTTCAACAGATGCAAATCAGTCAGTGTGATACATCATATTAACAGAATGAAGGACAAAAAGCATATGGTCATTTCAATCGATGCTGAAAAAGCACTTGACAAAATTCAACATCCCTTCATAATAGAAACCCTCAAAAAATTGGGTATAGAAGGAAGATACTTCAACACAATAAAAGCCATATATGGCTGATCTCTACAACTAGTATCATACTGAATGGGGAAAAACTGAAAGCCGTTTCTCTAAGATCTGAAACAAGACAAGGATACCGAGGTTTACCACTGTTGTTCAACATAGTACTGAAAATCCTAGCCAGAGAAATCAGACAAGAAAAAGAAAAAGGGGAAAGAAAGAGAGAAAGAGAGAAAGAAAGGAAAGAAGGAAGGAAGGAAGGAAGGAAGGAAGGAAGGAAGGAAGGAAGGAAGGAAGGAAGGAAGGAAGGAAAAGAAGGGAAGGAAGGAAGGAAAGAAAGAAGGAAGGAAGGAAATCCCTGTTTGCAGATTATATGATCTTATATTTGGAAAAGCATAAAGACTCCACAAAAAAGCTATTAGAACTAATAAATGTAGTACAGTTTCAGGATACAAAATCAATGTAAAAATCTGTGGCATTTGTATATGCCAACAATAAACTATCTAAAAAAGAAATCAGGAAAGTAATACCATTTATAATAGCTACAAATAAAATCAAATACCTAGGAATAAACTTAACCAAAAATGTGAAAAATCTTTACAATGAAAACTGTAAAACATTGATGAAAGAAATTGAGGAGGGCACATAAAAAATGGAAAGATATTCCAGGTTCATGGATTGGAAGAATCAGTATTGTTAAAATGTCTGTATTACCCAAAGCAATCTACAGATTCAGTGCAATCTTTATCAAAATACCAATGACATTCTTCACAGAAATAGAAAAAACAATCCTAAAATTTATTTGGAACCACAAAATATCCAGGATAGCCCAAGCTATCCTGAGCAAAATGAACAAACTGGAGGAATCACATTACTTGACTTCAAATTATACTACAGAACTATAGTAACCAAAACAGCATGGTACTGACATAAGAATGGACACATAGACCAGTGGAACAGAACAGAGAACCCAGAAATAAATCCATACACCTACAGTGAGCTCATATTTGACAAAAGTGCTAAGAATATATACTGGGGAAAGGATAGTTTCTTCAATAAGTGATGCTGGGAAAACTGGATATCCATATCCTTAAGAATGAAACTAGACTTTTATCTCTTGCCATATAGAAAAATCAAATCAAAATGCATCAAAGGCTTTAATCTATGACCTCAAACTATGAAACTACTACAATAAAACATTGGGGAAACTCTGTAGGACATTGGACTGGGCAAAGATTTCCTGAGTAATATTGCACAAGCACAGGCAACCAAAGCAAAAATGGACTAATGGGATCACACCAAGTTAAAAACTTTCTGCACAGCAAAGAAAATAGTCAGCAAAGTGAAGAGACAACCCGCAGAATGGAGAAAATATTTGCAGACTACCCATCTGACATGGGATTAGAAACCAGAATGTATAAGGAGCTCAAACAACTCAATAGGAAAAATATCTAATAATTGAATTAGAAAATAGGCAAAAGACCTGAATAGACATTTCTTAAAAGAAGACATACAAATGACAAACAGGTATATGAAAAGGGGCTCAACATCATTGATCATCAGAGAAACACAAATCAAAACTACAATGAGTTATCATCTTACCCCAGTTAAAATGACATATCCAAAAGACAGGCAGTAACAAATCCTGGTAAGGATGTGGAGAAAAGGGAACACTCATACACTGTTGGTGGGAATGTAAATTAGTACAACCACTATAAGGAACAGTTTGGAGGTTCCTCAACAAACTAAAAATAGAACTGCCATATGATCCAGCAACCCTACTGCTAAATATATACCCAAAAGAAAGGTAATTAATATACCAAAGAGACATCTGCAGTCCCATGTTTATTGCAGCACTATTCACTGAAGCCAAGATTTGGAAGCAACCTAAGTGTCCAACAACAGACTAATGGATCAAGAAAATGTGGTACATATACACAATAGAGTACTATTCAGTCATAAAAAAGAATGAGATCTTGTCATTTGTGACAACATGGATGGAACTGGAGGTCTTTATGTTAGGTGAAAATAAGTCAAACAGAGAAAGACAAACCTCTCATGTTCTATTTATGAGAGCTAACAAAAATTAAACAATTGAAGTCATAGAGATAGAGAGTAGATGATTACCAGAGGCTGGGAAGGGTAGAGGGGGTTGGAGGGGAGGGCATAGGGGAGTTGGGATGGTCTAATGGGTACAAAATTATAATTAGATAGAATGAATAAAGTGTAGTATTTGATCGTTACAATAGGGTGACTGCAGTCAACAATAATTTATTGTACATTTAAAATGAGTGTAATTAGATTGTTTGTAACACAAAGGATAAATGCTTAAGGTGATGGATACCCCATTTACCCTGATGTGGTTATTATGCAGTGTATGCCTGTAGCAGAATATCTCATGTACCCTGTAAATACATGCATCTAATGGCTGGGTGCGGTGGCTCACACCTGTAATCCCAGCACTTTGGGAGGCTGAGACGGGTGGATCACCTGAGGTCAGGAGTTCGTGACCAGCCTGGCCAACACGGTGAAACCCCATCTCTACTAAAAATATAAAAATTAGCCAGGAGTAGTGGTGCACACCTGTAATCCTAGCTACTCAGGAGGCTGAGGCAGGAGAATCGCTTGAACCCGGGAGGCAGAGTTTACAGTGAGCCAAGATCATGTTATTCCACTCCAGCCTGGGCGACAAGAGTGAGACTCCATTTCAAAAAAATTTATCTAACTAACTATCTATCTATCTATCTATCTATCTATCTATCTATCTGTCTGTCTGTCTGTCTGTCTGTCTGTCTGTCTGTCTATCTATCCATCCATCCATCCATCCATCCACACACACACACACATACATATATATACATCTACTATGTACCCACAGAAAAACATTTTTTAAAGATTTTGAAAAAAGAATAAAAGCTCTAAATCCACAGATATGGTTTGGATCTGTGTTCCTATCCAAATCTCATGTTCATTTGTGATCCCCGATGTTGGAGGTGGGGCCTGGTGGGAGATGATTGGATCATGGGGGTGGATTTCTCATCAGTGGTTTAGTGCTGTCCTCTTGGTACTGTCCTTAAGTTAGTAAGTGAGTTCTCATGAGATGTGGTTGTTTAAAAGCATGTGGCATCTCCCCCAACCTCTTGCTCTTGTTCATGTGATGTGTGCCAGCTCCCCCTTTACCTTTTACCATGATTGTCAGTTTCCTGAGGCCTTTCTAGAAGCCAAGCAGATGCCAGCATCGTGCTTCCTGTACAGCCTACAGAACTGTGAGCCAATTAGACCTCTTTTCTTTGCAAATTACCCAGCCTCAGGTATTTCTTTATAGCAATGCAAGAACAAACTAATACACCCTCCTTTAAAGGAGATAAAATGATGATGTGCTCATATACAACTACTTAGAAAATGCTCAGCCCACCTTAAAGGAGGAACTTAAAAGTCATTAAAGTATTTTAAAGTTTTAAAAAATCAGCAAGTTTCATATAACTTTATAATTTTCTTAATATATTATTATATATTTATACATTGAGTTTTATTTAGTAAATCAAATTATTGTTAAAGCTATTCATTTATCTGATATACTCTATAACTAACATTCTTGGGACAAATCTATCTGCAACTTAAACATTTCTAAAAGCTTATTTAATGCCGCTGATATTTGAAAAACTGATCACAGAGAAATCAAACAACTAAATTATATCATTTATAAAAGTTGTACAATATTCTACAATAAAGATTATTGTACAATAATCTTTTCTCTTTTTTGATTGCTGTTTTGAATTCACTCCTATAAAGTCAAATAACATGCCAATAACAAAGAAGTGATTTATGTTTGGTGACTCCTAAAAGCAGGGTCAGTGGCAGCACAATCAGCATAAAATACAATCCTACTTTAATGACTCTATTACTATATGCAACATCCAATCTTTAATTCCTATTTTTACTGTTCAAGCTGTTCTTGCTGTCTTCTGATTTCCTGCTTAGGACTATACAACCTTAAAGTTTCAATTCAGGAAGGCAGAGACACATTCATTTACAAAATGACAGTATGCAGAAAAAACTTTTAGGGCACTCTTGCAGTATGCATGCAACCTTCAAATCTCACGTGACAAATTTTCAAAACTAAATGAGGTTTTCCTTAAAAATTGCATCATACCTTAACTAAAGTAGGTATAGCCAGGCACGGTGGTGCATGTTACAGACCTGTAGTCCTAGCTAACTTGGGAGGCTGAGGCAAGAGGACCACGTGAGCCCAGGAGTTTGAGGCTGCAGTGAGCTATGATCATGCCACTGCACTCCAGCCTGGGCAGCAGAGCTAGACCCCACCTCCAAAAGTTAAAAAAAAAAAAAATTAAAAAATATTATTATATGGCAAAAGTTATCATCTTTATTTTCATACAGTTTACAGAAAATTTATTTATAAATGCATTTATGATGGCTGAAGCCCACCAGTAGCACAAAATACAACTATGTATAAATTAGCTAATAAAAAGTATATGCACACTCTTGTAAATTTCTTAAGTCAGAATATAACAACCAAAGAAAAATTGCACATACATTTATGTTTATAAAATTTATTTAATGCTCATCTGCTTACCTACAAATCTCAAACAAATTGGTAACATATCATCAGAATTGATTTAATATTAAAAAGCCTTGTTAGAATTTAGAATGTTGATTAAAATATACCATTGATGTTTGGAATGTACAATGTATATCAATGATTGTAAGCATTTGCTATATCAATGATTTCTAATCCTTTAAGTTTCTGTTGATGTTACCTATATAGTGAGAGACATCCTTCTCTAAATCTGGAAATGCTTTGAGCTTCTTAAAAGGCAAAACAAAAATATAGACCATTTCAAAGAGTGTACATGTAGTAACTGAAATTCATCAGTAAGACATAATGAAAAACAAACCAACAGGTCCACAGGCTTTGTAAGCAATTAGACTTGGATTTGAATCCTAGCTCTCCTACTCAATAACTATTTGACAGTGGGCAAATTACTTGGCATTTCTGTGTCTCAGTTTCTTCACATGTCTTAATTTTGTAATAACTTTGGTAATGATTATTCACTATTGTCAGGAATAAATTCAGTAATGTACAGAGTACGCATATATCCTTTCCAATTGGAATTCAGTGTTACTTACACCATACTTTCTCCCACATGATTGCTCTTAAATGTGCATCAAACTTTACAGTTCACATAACACTTTGATTGTATGTGTGTGTGTGTGGCTAGATAGATAGATAGATAGATAGATAGATAGATAGATAGTTATTACTTTGAGCCACAGGAAGAGCAGAGAGAACACCTACAATTACAGATGACAAAATTAAGGTTTAGAGAGTATCAGCAGTTTGCCTAAATTCATCCTGTTGTAGCAAAATCATTGTCTTTACTATTATCAGAAGAATTTAGTTTCTATTAGGGAGGTAACAGAAACATATTTTGCTTAGAAAAACACTTTGATGTGGCCCTGGGGTATAAAAAGTGAGATTCTGAGAACATGGATAGCTGGAGACAGGAAGTAAGAGCTAGGTGAACTGCTCCACATTTGAAATGAGAGGGAATTCGGGCATTAGCATAGTGTAGAATTAAAAATAGAACAGAGTGAGGAAGGAAAAGGATGGTTAGCAATCTTTGGGGTCACCGAAGTACCTTTAAAGAATGGGAGGAGTATTTGGCTAGGTGTAGTGGCTCATGCCTGTAATTCTAGCACTTTGAGAGGCTGAGGCGGGAGGATCCCTTGAGCCCAGGAGTTTGAGACCAGCCTATGTAACATGGCAAAATCTCATCTCTACACAAAAATAAAAGATAAGCTGGACGTGGTAGCACATTCCTGTGGTCCCAGCTACTCAGCACACTAAGGTGGGAGAATCGCTTGAGCCTTGGAGGTCGAGGCTATAGTGAACTGAGATCATGCCACTGCACTCCAGCCTGGGTAACAGAGAAAGACCCTGTCTCAAAAAAAAAAAAAAAAAAAAAAAAAAAGAATAGGAGTAGGTAATATACACTGTGATGTGTAATTCTTCCCATTTAAATCTCCCTCTTTCCAAATGTGCAGTTAACCTTGTAGTTTATGTATTTACAGACATAAATTCAAGTAAGTTTCTATCTTTTTATTCATTCTTTTTCTTCTCCTTCTTCCTTCCTTTTCCTTTTTCTCTCTCTTTCTCCTTCTCTTTTTTTAAAAAAGAATATTTATTCAATTCCATATCTGGGTTAGCACAGTGTGAGACAGGGACAGCACATGGAGAAAGAAGAAATAATTTGTATCTGAATAAAATCAACAGAAGCATAAGCTTGAACTTCATGGTAAAGAAGAAAACATACCAATCCCACCATCCAGATTCACAGAAATCTTGGGTAAAGGAATTAATCTTTCACATGCTGTTCTTATTTGGATTTTAAGGGAATTACAGAGGTAAAGCTAAGACTAGTACTTAGGTTTTAAAATTCCTAATCCAGTATTCTTTCTAATGCCCAAACGGAGTATTAACTCAGCGGTACAAGTACGTACAGGCCAGGAGTTAAGATCCACTGAGTTCTAAGAAGATTTAGATGATGTTGTAAAAAATAATCACTACACCAATGATGAAAATAACATGATGGGCTGATATCCTGTCCGCACCAAAAAAAAAAAAAAGGTGAGATCCTGTCCCCACCAAAAAAAGAAAAAAAAAATCAGACTCTCTTAACACCTACCAATTGTCTGCTAAATGTTATATAAAGAGTCTTTGCCTTTTGACAAAATTACACTATTGTTAGGACCAATTCAAATTGTATGAATACGCTGTATACATAGTATATACACATTCCCACCTACACCTGATATGTATTTATAATTAGACAACTTATTTTAAAAAGCAGAAAAAAGCAGTAGGACCAGGAATGAGAGGAATGACTAGAAGTGTGACTAACTTAGAGATGTTGAAGAAAAATAGATTGTTCACTTTGACAAACATTTATTGAGCATCTTTCTTTCCCTCTCTCTCTTTCTTTTCCTTCCTTCCTTTCTTCCTTTTCTCTTTCTTTTCTTTTCTCTTTCTTTTCTTCTCTCTTTCTTTTCCTTTCCTTTCCTTTCCTTTCTTTCCCCTCCCTTCCTCCTCCCTCCCTCACTCCCTTCCTCCCTCCCTCCCTTCCTTCCTTCTTTCCTTCCTGGTTAGAGTTGCTGTTTGTGAGGAACATATCTCAAGGGGAATAGAAGATCTACACCAGTCAGACGTCAAAAGCTATTTATGATTCAGTGGTTAAATGTGTACAAGAGACAGGAAGCATTATCAGAAAAGTGAGGGATTCCTGTGGCCGCAAGGTTAAGGGAAGGCTTCACAATGGAGATGAGTCCTAAATAGGAAAGGCAAGATAGTCAAAATGATGGAAAGAAGTGTTTTAGGGTCAAGGAACAACTTCTGCAAAAAAATCTAGCATCGAAACAAAACTGACCAACTGATCATCTTTATTAAAGCAGTGTTTTATTTAAGCTATATTGACTAATATTTGCTGTCTTTTATAAATGAATGATACTTCATTAAATTTATATTGTGCCATCTGTCAATTCATAAGAATTATTTTGGCACTACAGTAACTAAGTCCACTTAGACTATCACTCACCTATACCATAAGCCAGTCTGTTTTATAGTGCTGTATAAAGTTTAGTTCAGATACTATAAAAATATTTCCATTACAGGGCAAATATTTTCCCTCTTAAATAGATACTTTTAGAAATAGTTTTTACAATCTATTATAAGCATTTATAAAATGCTTAACAATAACTCATCCCTAAATTAATGTGTAATGTATGAATTTGAGAGGCTCCAGTTCCTGATAAAATATAAAATCATAAATATCCTTCCCTAAAACTCACTGGTCAGGAAATATGAAAGGTAACCATCTTAATATATCTACTCAAAACTTTTCAACCAGATTACAAAGCTAAGTCCACCTGAACCCTTAATGGGTGAGGATTTCATTCTACGGCTGCAATAACTTCATTTGTGGCCAAGTCTCAGCTCCAAGAGCAGACAGATTACCAAAGACATTCTGGAGATCAGTATGAAGCACATCCTGCTTAAACCAATTATGCTGAAATTGTCAGATTGCAGCTGACAGCCAATTTCATGCATTTCGTTTCCATCAAGTTCACCTAATCATAACAATAATAGTAGAACATGAAAGATGTTATTACATATCATTCTTTTGGAATATTTAAACGTAGATGGATATTTTACAAATAACATTCTGTGAGTCACATATCGAGAAGTTCAACAAATGTGAGTTTAAGAAAAAATATGTTGTAGTAAAAATGTGGATGTAATGTATATATTGCTTAAAAATTATACTTTCACGATGATTTTCTGTTTATGTCATTGATTCATTTTTTAAAAAAACTAACATGCAAGTTTAAATAGTGTATTTAATCTTTATTTCCTCTGCACCATTTTATTAACAAAAGTGGATGGTAAAATAAATCAAGGTAGAAGAGCAATTCTTAATTTATAATTTTCTCACTTTTGTACTAGTTTTAAGTCACAGCTTCTGAATGGTGCTCTATAACAGACACCCAAAAAACAGCTTAATAAACATGATTGGCAATCATTTCACGCTTACTTCAGGCATAAAAGCCTGTTATGAATTAAGAGAAATTCATGAGCTTTTTCTAAGACTGTTCTTTACAGTTTGTTTGCATAATAATAAGGCCCAATCTGTTGGAAAACAAGTAAAGGGCAAATTAATAAGGTCATCATTTTGGTCTAATGATGCTTAATGCAGTTTTAGCAATCTGCTCAAGACAAAAGGTAGCCACTCAGACATAGCCAATTATGCATTTGTGTGGCAGATGAAATCTTTAATGATGAATCTGATTAACATTCAATAATAAACATACAGGCTGAGAAAATGACCAAGCTACCTCCTGCAAACATCATCAACTAAGGCTTTGTTCAGATTGAGGTCAGACTGGTATTCCAGAAAGGCGCATTAAGATAAAAGTTTATCAAATGTGTTAACATGAATCCCCCTAAAAAACCCACAAAATCCCTATTATACAAAGGCTACCTTTGCAACAGCTGACTTGTCTGATCAGTTATGAAAAAATAGACTAAACTTTTTCATGAGTTGCATGTGTTTAATTTTTTAGAATGGTTTTAAATTAATTTGCTTTGAACTCCAAACACTGGGAATATGATAAAATTGGGCCACAGAAGACTTAGGAGTTCAGTTCCATTGCTTTTCTACCAATGATCCAATGTGAGCAACTCAAAAGGAATCTGTTTCACTCATATTCCTAAAATGCCTTGGATCCATTGGAGTTCAAGAATTGTTACTTATATAAATAAGCATTTCTTAATAAAGTATGGAAGCAGTTAGACAAGGATATCACATATCATATCATATCATATCTTATTTTATTTTATTTTATTTTATTTTATTTTATTTTATTTTATTTTATTTGAGACAGAGTTTTGCTCTGTTGCCCAGGCTGGAGTGCAGAGGCACGATCTCGGCTCACTGCAAACTCCGCCTCCCAGATTCAAGCGATTCTCCTGCCTCAGCCTCCTTAGTAGCTGGGATTACAGACGCCCGGCACCACACCTGGCTACTTTTTGTATTTTTAAGTGGAGATGGGGTTTCACCATGTTGGCCATGCTGGTCTTGAACTCCTGACCTCAAGTGATCACCCTCCTCGGCTTCCCAAAGTGCCGGGATTACAGGCATGAGCCACCACGCCAAACCCACATGTTGTATATTTAAGACATTTTATTGGAGTATAGCAAACATACAGAGAAGTACACAAATAGTAACTTAAAAGCTCAATAGATTTTCACTAAGTGAACATACCCATTAATCTGTAGCCAGATTGAAAAAACTGAACATCAAGAAATAGCATCCCAGAAGTGCAGTCACTAGATCCCTCCCTACCAGCTCACTAAGTTGACTATAAAGACCAAACGTTGATTTTGCTAGTTTTTTTATTTTTTTGTTTGTTTGTTTGTTTTTTATGGAGTCTTGCTCTGTCGCTCAGGCTGGAGTGCAGTGGCGTGATGTTGGCTCACTGCAACCTCCGTCTCCCAGGTTCAAACAATTCTCCTGCCTCAGCTTCCCGCGTAGATGGGAATATAGGCTCGTGCCACAACGCCTGGCTAATTTTTGTATTTTTAGTAGAGATGGGGTTTCATCATGTTGGCCAGACTGGTCTCGAACTCCTGACTTCATGATCCACCTGCCTTGGCCTCCCAAAGTGCTGGGATTACAGGCGTGAGCCACCGCATCCAGCCTTTTGCTAGTTTTTGAACTTGTGCCTACTTTTTTCTTTCAACATGTTTGTGAGATTCTTCAATATTTTTTAGTGTAGTTGGAGTTCATTTTCATTCATGGCTGTGGGGGATGTATCATTTACTTGACAAACATTTATTGAGTATCTCTGTCTATATAAAATTCATATTATAGAAATAGTTTTTATAACCTATAATAAGTATTTATAAAATGCTTGACAATAGTTCATCCCTAGTATAACATTAAATGTATGAATTTGAGAGGATCCAGTACCTTGGAAAAATATAAAATCACAAATACCCTTCCCTTCAGGAAATATGAAAGGTAACCATCTATCTACTCAAAACTCAAATTACTGCTAGTGGTAGATTTGGGATTATTTATCCTTTCTATGACTGTTTCTATTTTATAGTTACTATGAATTGTGCTGCCACAAACAATTTGTATGTCTTCTGGTGAACATATGTGTGCATTTCTGTTGGGTATATACCCAGGAATATTGCTGGGGCATAGGACATATGTATGTTCAATTTTAGTAGCTACTATGAAACGGTATTTCAAAATGGTTATACCAACCCGTATTCCCATTAACAGTGTAATGAGAATTCTGGCTGTTCTACATTCTTGTGAATCTTTAGCATTTTCTGTTTTAATTTTAGCCATTCTAGTGGTTGTATAGTGGTGTGGTACTA
Source organism: Rhinopithecus roxellana (assembly GCF_007565055.1). NCBI lineage: Eukaryota > Metazoa > Chordata > Mammalia > Primates > Cercopithecidae > Rhinopithecus > Rhinopithecus roxellana. The sequence continues at coordinate 23,756,686 of NC_044567.1, forward strand.
TGGTTTTTTTTTTTTTTTTTTTTTTTTTTTTTTTTTTTTTTTTTTTTTTTTTTTTTTTTTGAGGCGAAGTCTCGCTCTGTCGCCCGGACTGGAGTGCAGTGGCCAGATCTCAGCTCACTGCAAGCTCCGCCTCCCGGGTTTACGCCATTCTCCTGCCTCAGCCTCCCGAGTAGCTGGGACTACAGGCGCCCGCCACCTCGCCCAGCTAGTTTTTGTATTTTTAGTAGAGACGGGGTTTCACCATGTTAGCCAGGATGGTCTCGATCTCCTGACCTCGTGATTCGCCCGTCTCGGCCTCCCAAAGTGCTGGGATTACAGGCTTGAGCCACCGCGCCCGGCCGGTACTATGGTTTTAATTTGCACTTTCCTGATGACTACTGAGGTTAAGGGTCTGTTCACACATGTATTGGCCATCTGAACACCTTTCCGTGTGAAGTTCTATTCATGCCTTTGGTCCACATTTTGTATTCCATGCCAAACTGTAATGTCTTCTGAATGTGGTTATATTAACCAGCAAGTAAATAAAATCTGAGCTTTTTTTTTTTTTTTTTTTTTTTGAGACGGAGTCTGGCTCTGTCGCCCAGGCTGGAGTGCGGTGGTCGGATCTCAGCTCACTACAAGCTCCGCCGCCAGGTTTATGCCATTCTCCTGCCTCCGCCTCCCAAGTAGCTGGGACTACAGGCGCCCGCCTCGTCGCCCGGCTAGTTTTTTTGTATTCTTTAGTAGAGACGGGGTTTCACGGTGTTAGCCAGGATGGTCTCGATCTCCTGACCTTGTGATCCGCCCGTCTCGGCCTCCCAAAGTGCTGGATTACAGGCTTGAGCCACCGCGCCCGGCCTAAAATCTGAGCTTTTATTCTATTTTTAGAAATCTGACATAAACTGAAATAGATGGTCCCTGACTTACGGTAGTTTGACTTACAAATTTTCAACTTTATGATGGTGTGAAAGTGATACACATTCAGTAGAAACTGTACTTGGAGTGCCCATACACCATTCTGTTTTTCACTTTCAGTACTGTATTTAATAAATTGCATTAGATAGTCAACACTTTACTCTAAAATAGGCTTTGTGTTAGATGATTTTGCCCAACTACAGGCTAATGTAAGTGTTCTGAGCTTACGGTAAGCTAGGCTAAGCTATGGTGTTTTGTAGGTTAGGTGTATTAAATGAATTCTCTATGATATTTTCAACTTATGATGGGTTTATCAGAATGTAACTCCATCATAAGTTGAGGAGCATCTGTACATCTAAACATTTAAGTTTCTGAGCTTTTTTGCAAGCTAGTGAAGAAACTCATGATAATAATTAGGTTAAAGGATGGTATCAAGAATTTATCCTGACTTTCCTATTTAAACTGTACCTCTGAGGAACCGAATAGTAGATAAGGGAAAAACTCTTCTAGGAGTACTCTATATAACTACATAAGGGATGACAGAATTAAAATATCACTATTTTGCAACTCTGATGAATTAATGGCCATAGGCTTTGAGAATCAATGGCTGTTAACATCATGAAAATAGAGATACTCTGTAATGCTTCTTGATGGAAGAACACACCTATGAAGTAGTCTTGCCAAAGTCAAACCTGAATCTAGAAGACCCTCTAGATGCAACTATCAATTTACGGAAAATACAGGTCAGAGGAGTATGTTAAACTATACCATAGGACAACAAACAGCCCAATCCAGATTCTGGAAAACTCTATAGTACAAATACCTTGATTTGCTTTTACCAAATAAATTGCAAAAAAAAAAAAAAAAAGAAAAAAGAGAATAAAACAGATGATGGAGGGGGAATCTATAGATTAAAAGAGACTTAAAAGACACATCAAGGCCAGGCATGGTGGCTCACACCTGTAATCCCAGCACTTTAGGAGGCCAAGGTGGGCAGATCACCTGAGGTCAGGATTTTGAGACCAGCCTGGCCAACATGGTGAAACCCTGTCTCTAATAAAAATACAAAAAAATTAGCTGGGTGTTGTGGCAGGCATTTGTAATTACAGCTACTCGGGAGGCTGAGGCAGAAGAATTGCTTGAACCCAGGAGGCAGAGGTTGCAGTGGGCCAGGATTGCACCATTGTACTCCAGCCTGGGCGACAAAAGTGAGATTCCGTCTCAAAAAAAAAAAAAAAAAAAAAAAAAAGACACACCAGCAAGTCTCAATGTAGGTACCTTATTAGAATCCTGATTCAAAATTTTTTAAAACCTTAAAGATTTCATATTATTTATGAAAAGACAATTTCTGGTAATGGTGAAGTAGCTTCTGTTAAATCACTCCTCCTACCAGTAACGATTATAAATTTTGATTTTTTTTAATAAAACCAGTTTTGAAGTACTAGAGAGCGACCAAAAACAGAAACTTCAGGAGACACAATCCTTGAAAGATGTGAAACACATGTGGAGCGATCTTTCTTTAATTAGTTTTCCCTTCAGTGAATGCCCCAGTTAATGTGTCAGGGAATAAAGCTCAAGCAGAAAGTTGCAGTCTTACCAGAATGAGGAAACACAGGTTGAATTTGAGACTGCTAGAATGACTAGAAATGAAGGGAAGAAATCTTGGGCATGATTGTGCTACAAAGAAGGGAATCCCAAAATGTAAGTATAAATATCCTTCCAATCCTTGGTTGACTCTTGAACTACTGTGTGTGGGTAAGGCATGTCTCCAGCTGCCCAGTGGAAAGCTGTAGCTGTAAGGTAGAAAGAGCTGAGAAGACTTCAGCAGCTGCTTATTGCTGGGAAAATAGAGTTTGGAGTTCAAGTTCTACTAAGGTAAAGGAACACTAGGGCTTTCCTGTTAAACCCCAGGAAGGCTACTCTACACATAAGGACTCTGTCACAGGACTAAGAGCAAAATCAAAATAAACCCATTCTAACAAAGTTGAAAATCAAGCCTTCACAAGATTAGAGCTATTTTCCAGTAATTTAACTGCCTTCCAGAATAAAATTCAAAATTCTTCAGAGGAATGTAACAGAATCTAGAATATGTTATTCACAATTTTCAGTATATAATAAAAACGCGATGTATAAAAAAAACATAAAAATTAGACTTAAAGAGAAAAAACAGTCAATTGAAAGAGAACCTGAGACAACCAAATGTTGGAATTGGGCAAGAACATTAAATACACTATTATAAACATGTTGCAGATGTTACAGGAAAAGATAAATATAATGGGTAAAGAGATGGGAGAATTTTAAGAGATATTGGAAAACTACAACAAAACCAGAACTCTTAGAGCTGAATAATACAATACTTGAAATAAAATGTTTACTGGATGAGCTTGACAGCAGATTAAAAACAGCAATCAATAAATTGAAAGATACAATAATGGAAACTATATGAACTAAAGTACAAAGAAAAAAATCATTGAGGAAAAATGAATAGAACCTCAGTGACCTGTGAGACAATATCAGGTGGTCGAACATATATGTAACTGGGGGGTCAACTGGGGAGAGAGAAAATAGGGCAAAGTTTGAAGAAGTATTGGCTAAAATGGTTTCTATTTTATTTAAAAGATCTACCCTCAGACCTAAGAAGCTCAGCCAAAACCAAGAAAAATAAGGACAAAGAAAATCATACCTAGGAACATCATAGTTAAGCTGATCAAAACTAGAGATAAAGAGAAAAAGTCTTAACAGCAGTAAGAACAAAAAGTTATACACAGGGGAATGATAAGAATGATGGCAGACCTTTATTTAATAACAACAGATGCCAGAAGACAACATCTTCAAAGTTCTTGGGGGGAAAATCTTGCCAGTCTAGTATTTTATATCCAGTGAAATTTTCATTCAAAAATGAAAGTGAGATCTGGTGTCCAAAGAGACAGCAGATCTTCTGTCTCCAAAGATCTTGGAAGTCATCTTTCCCATCCTGACAACAAGGAATGCTGACAGAGAATTGAGATCATAATGCAAACTGTTGCCCCCAAAATTGGAGAGAGAGATGGGCAGATATAGAGAATCACAACTTACAACAGCAGAAATCTCTGTGGGAACCAAATTGGGGTAAGAAAACTTAAACTGTTATTGATAAATTGCCAGAGGCACAAGATAGATGATTTGAGAGTTAAAGACTTCACAGGGAGCCAGTTGGAGGAGGATCCCCACACTTGTGTAAGTTTTACCTCCAAGAGCCCTACTAGGTTATCATTGTTAAAATCACAAAAATATCCCCTTGTGCTTCCAGGTGATGGAGCAGGAAAGTAGCCAATTTAAAATATGTCCAGAACATTCTGTTCTTAACGAGGCCTGCCCTCAAGAGAAACTACTTTATCAAAGCCCAGCCAACTGGGATTTTATTAGAGCCCAACCAATTTGTGGGAAGGGAAGTACCTAAATTCAGCTCCCTCTAGCCTTTCACATGGGGGAAGGGAAATGTCCAACCATAGCCCCCTCAATCCTTCCTGGTTCACCTAACAGGGAAGACAAAACAAAATAAAACTAAGAAGAATTTGAGAAGCCAGATACATAGGCTTACTAAAAAATTGAGACCAAATTGTAAGACCATAGAATGCTTTCCCTCCCACTAAACCTTACCACATCACCTACATAATAACAGGGCAATATAACTTAAAGAACTGTACATCTCAGACATTATTTAAGAAAAAGTCTGTAGGGAAACCCAAAAATAGCAGAGGAGGCAAAAGCAAGGATACTAGAGGAAACTGTAGCCTCTGACACCTGCAGGTACAGCAAATAGTAAACACAAACTAACCTCTAGACAGATAAACATAAAGCCTCACAATAAAGCTATTTATTCAGTTGCTTTTACCAAGCACATCATGTCCAACTTTTAACAAAAAATTATAAGGCATATTAAAAGACAAAATAAAATTTGATAACATAGAGCAAGCATCAGCAGAGGATTCAAATATGGCAGAGATATTAGAATTATCAGACTGGGAACTTAAAACAACTATAATTAATATGCTAAAGGATCTGGTAGAAAAAGTGTACAATGTGCAAGAATAGGTGAACAATGTAAACAGAGATGGAAACCCTAAGAAAGAATGGAAAGGAAGTGCTAGAAATCAAGAACACTGTATCAGAAATAAAAAATGCCTTTGTTAAACTCATTAATATACTGGACAAACAGCTGAAGAAAGAATCAGTGGACTTGAAGAAATGTCAATTGAAATCTCCAAAACTGAAATGCAAAGAAAAAAATTACAAAAAGAGACAGAACATAATATCCAAGAACTGTGGGGCAATTACAAAAGGTGTAACATATGTGTAATGGGGAATACCAGGAGAAGAGAGAAAGAACCAGAAAAAATACTTGAAGCAATAATGACTGATAATTTCCCAGAATTAATGATAGACAACAAACCACAGATCCAGAAAACTCAGAGAACACCAAGTAGAATAGATACCAAAAGATCTATACCTAGGGCTCAGCATGGTGGCTCATGCTTGTAATCCTAGCACTTTGGGAGGCTGAGGCAGGTGGATTGCCTAAGCTCAGGAATTAGAGACCAGCTTGAGCAACATGGTGAAACCCCATCTCTACTAAAATACAATAAATTAGCTAGGCATGGTGGTGCATGCCGGTAATCCCAGCTACTCAGGAGGCTGAGGCACAAGAATTGCTTGAACCCAGGGGGCAGAGGTTGCAGTGAGCCAGAATCACGCCACTGCACTCCAGCCTGGGAAGATCTCCACCTAGGCATACCTACCATATTCAAATTTCAGAAAATCAAAGACAAAGAGAAAATCTTGAAAGCCAGAGAAAAAAATCATGTTACCTATAGAGAAGCATGGATAAGAATTACACTGCACTTCTCAGAAAACATGCAAGCAAAAAGACAGTGAAATGAAATATTTAAAGTATTGAAAGAAAAAACCACTAACCCAGAATTCTGTATCCAGAAGGAGAAATAAAGACTTTCTCAGATAAACAAAAATTGAGAGAATTTGTCACTAGTAGACCTACCTTCTAAGAAATATTGGCCAGGCATGGTGGCTCATGCCTATAATGCCAGCACTTTGGGAGGCCGAGGCGGGTGGATCACTTGAGGTCAGGAGTTTGAGACCAGCCTGGCCAACATGGTGAAAACCTGTCTCTACTAAAATACAAAAATTAGCTGGGCATGGTGGTGTGTGCCTGTAATCCCAGCTACTCAGGAGACTGAGGCAGGAGAATTGCTTAAATCCATGAGGTGGAGGTTGCAGTGAGCCAAGATCATGCCACTGCACTCCAGCCTGGGTGACAGTTAGACTTCATCTCAAAAAAAAAAAAAAAAAAATTGGAAGAAATTCTTCTGAAAATTATATAGATCAGTGTTGTGGGCTAACCTGGGTTTTTTTCAAAATTCAAAATTCATCGTAGAGCCTTTAAAGTGGTAATGAAGTTAAAATTGGGTCATTAGTGTGGACCCTAATGGATTGTGACAAGTAGTCTTATAATAAGAAGAAATTAAGATACAGACAGACAGAGACCCCAAGCACATGCACACTTAAATCAAGGGATGACCATGTAAGGACACAGGGAGAAAGCTACCATCTACAAGCCAAAGAGAGAGAAATCAAACCTGCTAACACTCTGGTCATGGACCTTTAGCTCCCAGAAGTGTGAGAAAATAAATTCTGGTTGTTTAAGCCATTCAGTATGTGGTATTTTGTTTTAACAGCCCTAGCAAACTGCCAGAAACTCAGATCTACATAAAGAAAAGAAAAGCATTAGAGAAGGAATAAATGAAGGTAAAACAAAATCTTTTATCTTTATTTTTCTTAATTGATCCAACATATACTTGTTCAAAATAATAATAGCAGCAATATATTTAGTGATTATAGCTTGTGCATAAGTGAAATGAATGACAGCAATGTTATAAGTGGTGGGAGGGACAAATTGGGAATACTCTGTTGCTATATGTGCACTACCCATGAAGTGATATAGTGATTTTTGAAAGAGGATGTAAACTAGTCATAAATATAAGGGAAGGAGGTACAAATAGGTGGAGCATAGAGGATTTTTAGGACAGTAAAACTATTCTACATGATTCTATAATGATGCATATATGCAACTATATATTTGTCCAAACTCAGAACATACAACATCTAGAGTGAACCCTAATGGAAACTACAGACTTTGGTTGATAATGATGTCAATGTTGATTTATTGATTGTAACAATGTACCACCCTGGTGTGGGATGTTGATGGTGAAGGAGACGGCATGTGTATGGGAGGGGGTATATGAGAACTCTCTGTACTTTCCTCTCAGTTTTCCTGTGAACATAAAACTGCTCTAAAAAAAAATAGTCTGGGCCGGGCGCGGTGGCTCAAGCCTGTAATCCCAACACTTTGGGAGGCCGAGACAGGCGGATCACGAGGTCAGGAGATCGAGACCATCCTATCCTGGCTAACACGGTGAAACCCCGTCTCTACTAAAAAATACAAAAAACTAGCCGGGTGAGGTGGCGGGCGCCTGTAGTCCCAGCTACTCGGGAGGCTGAGGCAGGAGAATGGCGTAAACCCGGGAGGCGGAGCTTGCAGTGAGCTGAGATCTGGCCACTGCACTCCAGCCTGGGCGACAGAGCAAGACTCCGTCTCAAAAAAAAAAAAAAAAAAAAAAAAAAAAAAAAGTCTGTATTTTAAAAACCATTGCCTAATCCAAAGTCAAGAAGATTCACCTCTATTTTCTTCTAAGAGTTTTAACTCCTAAATTCAGTCTCGAATGCATTTTGAGTTAACTTTTATATATAAGGTAGGAGTCTAACTTCCTCATTTTGCACGTGAATATCTTTTTGTCCCAGTACCATGTGTTGAACTATTTCCCCCAGTGAATTGTCATTCACTCTTGTCAAAAATCAAATGACCATAAATGTATGGGTTTATTTCTGGACTCTTGACTCTATTCCATTGTCTATATATCTATCCTTATGGCAGTACAATACTGTCTTGATTACTGTAGTTGTGTAATAAGTTTAGAAATGGAAAATGCGATAGTTGTGTTGAATCTGTAAATCAATTTGAGGAGTGCTGCCATCTTAATATTATTAAATCTAGGCCGGGTGCAGTGGCTCACGCCTGTAATCCCAGCACTTTGGGAGGCTGAGGCGGTGGATCACCTGAGGTCAGGAGTTCATTACCAGCCTAACCAACATGGAGAAACCCCGTCTCTACTAAAAATACAAACTTTGCTGGGCATGGTGGCGCATGCCTGTAATCCCAGCTACTTGGGAAGCTGAGACAGGAGAATCGCTTGAACCCAGGAGGCAGAGGTTGCGGTGAGCAGAGATTGCGTCAATGCACTCCAGCCTGGGCAACAAGAGCAAAACTCTGTCTCAAAAATAATAATAAATAATAATAATAATAATAAATCTTTTGATCCATAAACATGAGATGTTTTTGTTAAATTCATTTCTAGGTATTTTTATACTTTTTGATGCTTTGCAAATTAAACTGTTTTCGCAATTTCATTTTTGAATTGTTCATTGCTACTCTACAGAAATACAACTGAATTTTGTATACTGATCTTGTATATTCCATATTGATGAATTTATTTATTGGTTTTAATTTTTTTAGTGGATTCTTTAAGATTTTCTACATATAAGATCATGTCACCTGCAAGTTTTACTTCTTTTATTTATTTATTTATTTATTTATTATTTTTAGAGATGCTCTCTTGCCCAGGCTGGAGTGCAGTGGCATGATCATCACTCACTGCAGCCTTGAACTCCTGGACTCAAGTAATCCTTCTGCCTCAGCCTCCCAAGTAGCTGGGACTATGGACCACACCAGCATGCTTGGCCACTTAAAGAAAATTTATTTGTTTTTGCCCATTTCTAAAACAAATTTTTTTTTTAGAGATGAGGATCTCACTATGTTGCCCAGGCTGGTCTCTAACTCCTGACCTCAAGCAATCCTCTCTCCTCGGCCTCCCACAATGCTAAGATTGCAGGCACTAACCACCAAGCTTGGCTTGCTTCTTCTTTTCTAATCTCAATGATTTATTTGTCTTGCTTAACTGCCTTGGTTAGAATCCCCAGTAATGTTGAATACAAGTTTCAAGAGTAGACATCCTTATCTTGTTCCTGATATTAGGGGGGAAAGCATTCAGTTTTCTCCATTAAGTATGATGTAAACTGTGTGGTTTTCATAGATGCATTTTATCAGCTTGAGGAAGTTTCCTTTTGGTTCTAGTTTATTGTTTTTTCATGAAAAGATACCAGATTTTGTCAAATGCTTATTCTGCATCTATGGAAATAATCATGTAGTTTTAATCTTTATTCTATTGATGTGGTGTATTACATTAATTGATTACTGAATTAAATGATTGCAAGCTTGCATTCCTGGAATAAATCTCACTTGGTCATAGGATATAATCTTTTTTATGTTGCTGGATTCAATTTCCTAGTATTTATTGAAGATTTTTGTGTCTAAATGTATAAGGGATATTGGTCTGTAGTTTTCTTGTGTTATCTTTGCCTGATTTTGAGATCAGAGTAATACTGTCCTCTTAGAATGAGTCAGGAAATGTTTCCTTCTTTTATGTGTTTTGGCAGAGTTTGAGAAGGATTGATACTAATTCTTCTTTAACTATATGTAGAATTCACCAGTGAAACCATCTGGTCCTGGGCTTTTCTTTGAGGGAAGGTTCTAAATTCTTAATTCAATCTCTTCACTAGTTGTAGGCCTATTCTGATTATTTCTTCTTGAGTCAGTTTCAGTAGTTTGTGTCTTTCAAGGAATTTGTCCACCTCATCTAAGTTATCTATTTTTTTGTTATATAGTTGTTCACAGTAATAACCATTTTTATGTCTTTAAGGATGGTAATAATTTGACTCTTTGTTTTAATCAAGATAGCTAAATGTCAACTTTTGTTGAAGTTTTGAAAGAACTCTTTTGATTACTGATTGCATAGCTTACCTTTTCCGTACACTTACTTTCAATCTATTTGTGTTTTTGAATCTAAACTGTGTCTCTTGTAGAAGGCATATGTGATTGTTTTGTAAAAATCTATTCTGCTAATATCTGTTTCTTGATTGGCATATTTAGCCCATTTACATTTTATGTGGTTACTGATAAAGTAGGATTTATGTGTCTCATTTTGCTATTTATATTCTAAGACTTAAGTATCTTTTGTTCTTGTGTTTATCAATTATGATCTTTCTTCATCCTAGGTATTTTCTAGTGTACCATGCAAATTCCTTTGTTGTTTCTTTTACCATACTTTTACATTTTTTAATGGTTGCTCTGGAGATTACAATTAGCATCTGTTTTTGTTTCCCCCAATGTAATATCTTGCAAAACTGTAGTATGATATCACAACCAGCTGCTAACAGTGAAACCAAGCAAAAAGCTGAACATTCCCATCACCCCATAGATCTCTCATGTTGCCCTTTTATAGCCACACCTTCTCCCTTCTACCTGTACGCCCTCCTTAATCCCTGGAAATCACTGTGTCCTATTAAATAAAACATCTGGGCCCACTCATAGACATTTTCTTTGGCTGCTTTTTACCCTGTGTATTTTGCACACTTTGCTGTTTATTTACATAACTAGTCATTTTTTGTTGTTGTTGAAAACTGGGTATTTGAGATAATACGTTGTACCAACTCCAGCATTTGGTCCATCTCTCCCCGAGGTTTTCTTGAACTGATTGTATAGGTTCTCTATTCCCTGCCACTGAGTTCTCCTGAATGTGTGTGTGTGTGTGTGTGTGTGTGTGTGTGTGTGTGTGTGTGTGTGTGTGTGTGTGTTTTATTCTTGGTTTTGGTTTTAAGCATGGGTTTCTAGTGGTCCCTTTTGGGTCACTATAACTTAGTGATCAGCTAAGGACTATCAGATTACCTAAAATGCTCTTCTATTATTTTTCAAGGATATCCTTTGAAGGTCCACCTTCGAACTTTAAGCAGTTCATAAGACAGCCTCACCTTTTTCTTTTTACTTGTGTAGGACCTCAAAGTCAGCCAGAGTGATTGGCTGGGGCCTTCTCCCTTCCCTATCTTCTGTGAGCATGTATAGCAACTTATTCATGCATGCAACCTTTTAGATTCCCCAGGAGTATATGAGAGCTTTTCAAAGTTCCCTATGCCTTTCTATTTCTCCAGGGTTTCCCGTTAAGTTCCTAGCCGGACTCTTGTTTGCCCCATCTGAAAGCACAGCCTTAGTGGCTGTGATGTTGCCGGAAGAAGACTGTTAGTGCTTCAATAGAGTTCTGGAGGCCCACTGCCCCTGCCACACCCCTCAACTCTCGGTTAAATCAAATAGCTACAACACCCCGGGAACAGAGATTTCCCAGGTAGCTGCAGGTTGGAACAAAGTATTGATTGTGCTGTGGGATGTTGATTACTCAGGTACAAGTGATATATCTGGATTAAAAATATCTCTGGAACGTATCTCATTTCATCAATAAGACTGTCAACAATAGTTATAAAAACCACCTTCAGTAAACCCAGAAACATCAGAAACAATCCGTTTGGCACACAGCACATTTGCGCATACACGTACAATCATTTCAGACTTCAGATTCTCAAACATCTTCATAGTTTAAGAGAATCATTTCATTTAATAAGTTTAAAAATAGTATCTGATTTTTGGTGTGCTATATAAGAATGAACAAAAGAATGAAAGTGAGCTATTTTTGAGGAATGTGGGTGATGGTTATATTCAATTAACACATATAATAAGTGACGAGGTAATTTCCTAACTTACTAATATGAGTGTAATATGAATGGATATGATAGATCATAACCATAAAAGAGAAAATCATATTTGAAAAATAATTCACATCATCTGGTCTCCACTACCAAAATAAGATTATGCTTACTCTCTTGTCTAAATTTCTTATCAGTCAAGACAATGGAACAAAACCTTGTTACAAAATATTTATTACATTTCCAATTGGGAAAAGTAAATTTTAAATAATAAAATATACATCCCTGCCAGAACTTTTCAGTGTTCCCTTACTGCCAATTTTACCTTCCTTGGAAGAAAGATAAGCTCGATTTTTTTCCCATAGAGAAGTATTAATTGTAAGGTGTAATTCACCAGCCCACAAAGAAATAGTACTTAACTATGTTCTTCCTGTGAGCACTCAATTAACTGTGTGCTTATAAATGGCATTTCCTCTGAATGTATATTGAAACTCACCTTATAAAATCCATTGCAGTGCAGCATTTCTTGTTGCTAAGGGACTGTGATACCACAGTATTTCATGACGTTAAAATAGGAATATTATAGTTTAAATTTCATATGCCTAGCTATCATCGGACAATTTAAACAATGAAGTGGGAAAATGTTCAACATCTAATTACATTATTTAATGCTGGAATAATGCACGATCCTGCACTTTCTTATAAAGGACTAATTTTAAAGTAGTATCTACATTAATAATATTTCCTTATCATCATTATGATTATTGTTGTTAGTTAATACTTAAGGAGCTACTACATCATGCCAGGCACTATTTTAAGTGGTTGATATGAATTAACTCATTCTTCAACCCACTAACCCCTAACCCCATGAGTTAGGTATCATTTCCCCGTTTTGCACAAAAATAAACTAAAGCACAGAGAAGTTAAGTAACTTTCTCAAAATCACAGAATTTACAGAAAGGCAGAAGTTGAATTTGATATCCAAATGATCTCATTGCATCATTTACATTCTTAACCACTGCACTCTATTGCACTGAGAAAACATTTTTAAAAATCTTAACTACATTTGGTTATCTGAGATTTGTTTTTTAAAGTGGTGTTATTCACAGCACTTGAAGAACATACCTCGTCTTACCCACAGAATGAATATTTGCTGAAAGTACTACCATCCTCTGATGGAACTAACTGTATTTATAACCAAATTGTTTACATTACTACTATAACTTTGAATCTGCTTGGTTTAGGGATGTGCAATAGGAGTTTACATTGAGTTGGAAATCCGATCCTTATTTTACAAGACTAATCTTTGGGTCATGTCTTTGTCTCCAATGTATATTCAATCCTGATTAGGCTTAAATGAGCAGATTAAAAACACACAAAGAGATAAGACTGGCTTACTTTAACAATGCAAGTTTTAACGTATAATGTGGAAGCATATGTGTCCAAATTTTTATGCTGCCATACTAAATACCTTTTCAGTTTTGGCTTTGATACTTATGGTTTAATGTCAAGTGTACAAAAATACTACATTTGGGAATAGTTCATCTTTAATAGCATATCATACTATTTTTTAATCAATAAGAGAAATGGGCCTTATTAATCACATTTATCTATAGCATAGCAATACTTCATATATCTTCATTATTACATGAGCATAGTTATGCATGCACAGCCTTATCTTAAACTTCAGAACAGACATAAACTTACCCTTGATTCAGCAGTATCTCCAGAGTCAGTTATTTCAGCCCCTATTAAAGAGAATGGTTGATCTATTCTATACTGTAAGTAGCTGAAAGAACATTATTTCATACTGCAGATGGTATTTAAAGATAAACTTATCTCCATGCTTACAAAAGTTTTTAAAAGCCTTTCATAAACCCTGAACTACCAGGTTTAACATCTCAATTTCACTTGTAAAGGTCTGATAGAAAGTGGATTGGATATTAAGACTGGATCGTGTTTTTAAAAACATTAGCTTAACATATTCAAAGGGAAAATGTAAGAATCTTTAGTCTAACATAGTACAGAGGAGCATAGACAATAAGTTAAAAAAAAAAAAAAACAAAGAGTAACAGCTTACATTTGCAAATGCTTATGATGTAAATTTGTTATTTAATTTTATCCTCATAGACCTCTGTGAGGTATTACTGTCCTCACTGTCTGGATGAAGAAACTTTTAGGGAGCATAAGTTAAAGTTAGAAAGCAGTAGGCTGGGGTTTAAAATGTTCAAATTCAGATCTCAGGCTCAGATCCCTTTGGTTTAATGCCTCCTTAAGAATCAAAACAAAAGAAAACATAACTCCTTGTTTTCAAATAAAACTATGTATAACTGGGAATGCTATTAACAAATTAACGCTATTAACAAATCTCCACATTCTAAAATTCTGTGGGTTATTTGAAGAAAATCCACCCATATTAATTAAATGTGAAATGATGCCTTTCAAAATGTTAACAGCAGTTCGTCTTAAAACAGAACTTCAATTATCCTATAAAATATGAGAATGCAATCTTTCCCATGATAGAGGCTATAACAGAAAAAACATAGATCCTGAAGATTCCTATTCTAAGAGAAGGCTATTTTAAAAGAAACTTTAAAAATGCAAATATTTCCTCAGCATGTGGAAAGAACAAAGTAATTTTCCCCAGGCCTCCACATCTGTGGCAGTAGCATTGTTCCTTTGACAGTACATTCACAATGCTAATAAGTGTCACTGCTGTACATCTGGTTTCAAGACAAAAAGTTTCTCTATATTCTTCAGTTGAACAATCGACCAAACAATCCGAATTTTAAAATACCAAGGACAACCTCCTTTATGTTGGACTGCCATTTGAATAAAGTGAGCAAAACTACAAGTTTTCCTGGAGGCACTGAGAGCCCCAGGTGTTGAAAGATTTATAGTGATTCATAAATGAGCGCTTGCTACTTTTGGTAGAAATGAATGCTGCTGTACAACAGAGGTACTCATGGCAGAGGGAAGACAACAGAGCAAGAGGGAACCTCTCTTATGCACCCCCACTCGCCCAGTCTTATTTGGGCTGGAATGACATTTGGGCATGGAAATCACTGTCCATTGAGTAGACAGAGGAGTGGAATGAGGTAGCTCAGAAAAATAGTAACAACATGACCTTCCACTTCAAACTCATGGGTATACATTGAAAACAGGAAGAATTTGTGTAATAATATGACTATCAATCTATGTAAGGTTGTAGTTCTCAGAAAAACTTCTTAGAGTCTTCCACATTGCAATAAGCCAAACAATTCTTCACAACCACATATTCATTTTTTGATGAATGAGTACACTACCACAAGAAAGAATTTCCAATTCCAGAAAAAATATTGAAATTGGTCAAAGCTACAAAGTACTAAAGGGAACATTATTAGAACCATATGATCTGACCATATGTTTCTGCAAACATTTGTAGCCAAAGCATGAATGGTCCACCTTTGAGTGGGGAGCGGCAGGGAAAATCCCAAGTTATAGTTTTAAGTGTCTTTTATACTTAAGTGTTGAATGAATAGATATTATCATAGAACTTGTTACCCACAGGTTTTAAACAGCCAGAAAAGAGAGTTTAAATGAATCCACTGATTTCAAAAATGGGGAAATAACAGATGTGGGTGATTTGAAGTCAGTATTCTGGAATAAAAGTAAAATATGCTTTTCCTTGGCCATATCACTTTTAGGAATGAGTGGAGTTTGTTATAGGATTATTTTTGGATGAGTGCAGGGCTTGGGATAAATCATAATGTATAGCTTAGTCCATTCTATTCAATGTTAGAAACAGGTATTAGCATGACAAAAAATGAACATGATGAACAGACTTGAAAGTGGTTGGGAAACTGTAGAAGGGCATGAGGCAACCTGAGACATTTATGCAAAGGAAAAAGGACTTGGGGTTATAGGCCATTTGTTTGTATGGAAGCACCCATCTCACTGTTTTTTAGGAATAGCTGGTGGAATCCAGTTTCTTTTACCCTGTAAATCGCCAGGATGTGTTGCTGCTCATCTTATTCAAGGCTGAGCCTGCCAAAGCATGAATCTGGACTTGTACACCGTAGAAATGTTTTTTGGGGAGTCCATTATCGGAAACAGATGAAGTAATGCCTCATGTATCTAATGTGATATTTGTTATTTGTACATTTCTTTGTTTTGTACAAGTTAAGTTTGAGGCTTTTTTCCTTTGCGATTCTTTTGAGGAACATATTTTTTTAAAGTGATTTATAAGTTACTTTTCATTTCCAAACTCATTTAAAAATAAAAAGATACATTATTTACATTTGAAGACTTTAGAAAGTGACAAGGAGGCAATGTAGCCATTCAATATATTTACCTTCATTCTTCACTGAAGTCTGATAAACCATTAATGTGATTTTTAAATGGTTAAGGGCAACATTAAACGGCATTGCCAGTGGTAACATAAAATAACTTTTCTTCTTAGGATTTATACTCTGACTCATTTAAGTAATGGCCAAAGGATTTTGTGCAATTTAACATTCAGGAAGATTTTTTGGATTTTTATCAGCCCTGTAGTCTTGGAAAAAACTTTATAAATATTTCTGAGAATAAAATAAAGAGAAAAATACTTTAAAAAGGCATATCACCCATGCCTATGTCCTGAATAGTATTGCCTACGTTTCTTCTAGGGTTTTTATGGTTTTAGGTTTTACGCTTAATTCTTTAATTCATCTTGAGTTAATTTTTGTGTAAGGTATAAGGAAGGGGTCCAGTTTCCGTTTTCTGCATATGGCTAGCCAGTTTTTCCAACACCATTTGTTAAATAAGGAATCTTTTCCCCGTTGCTTGTTTTTGTCAGGTTTGTCAAAGATCAGATGGTTGTAGATGTGTGCTGTTATTTCTGAGGCCTCTGTTCTGTTCCATTGGTCTATATATCTGTTTTGGTACCAGTACCATGCTATTTTGGTTACTGTGGCCTTGTAGTATAGTTTGAAGTCAGGTAGGGTGATGCCTCCATCTTTGTTCTTTTTGTTTAGGATTGTCTTGGCTATACAGGCTCTTTTTTGGTTGCATATGAAATTTAAAGTAGTTTTTTCTAATTCTGTGAAGAAAGTCAATGGTAGCTTGATGGGGATAACATTGAATCTATAATTTACTTTGGGCAGTATGGCGATTTTGATGATATTGATTCTTCCTATCCATGAGCATGGAATGTTTTTCCATTTGTTTGTGTCCTCTGTTATTTCCTTGAGCAGTGGTTTGTAGTTCTCCTTGAAGAGGTCCTTCACATCCCTTGTAAGTTGTATTCCTAGGTATTTTATTCTCTTTGTAGCAACTGTGAATGGGAGTTCACTCATGATTTGGCTCTGTTTGTCTATTATTGGTGTATAGGAATGCTTGTGATTTTTGCACATTGATTTTGTATCCTGGGACTTTGCTGAAGTTGCTTATCAGCTTAAGGAGATTTTGGGCTGAGAGGATGGGGTTTTCTAAATATACAATCATGTCATCTGCAAACAGAAAAAATTTGACTTCCTCTCTTCCTATTTGAATACTCTTTGTTTCTTTCTCTTGCCCGATTGTCCTGACCAGAACTTCCAATACTATGTTGAATAGGAGTGGTGAGAAAGGGCATACTTATCTTGTGCCAGTTTTCAAAGGGAATGTTTCCAGCTTTTGCCCTTTCAGTATGATACCAGCTGTGGGTTTGTTGCAAATAGCTCTTATTATTTTGAGACATGTCCCATCAGTACCTAGTTTATTGAGAGTTTTTAGCATGAAGGGGTGTTGAATTGTATTGAAGGCCTTTTCTGCATCTATTGAGATAATCATGTGGTTTTTGTCATTGGTTCTGTTTATGTGATGGATTACGTTTACTGATTTGCATATGTTGAACCAGCCTTGCTTCCCAGGGATGAAGCCAACTTGATCATGGTGGATATGCTTTTTGATATGTTTCTGGATTCGGTTTGCCAGTATTCTATAGAGGATTTTTACATCGATGTTCATCAGGGATATTGGCCTGAAATATTCTTTTTTTGGTTTTGGTATCAGGATGATGCTGGTCTCGTAAAATAAGTTATGGAGGAGTCCCTCTTTTCCTATTGTTTGGAATAGTTTCAGAAGGAATGGTACCAGCTCCTCTTCATGACGAAAACACCAAAAGTAATGGCAACAAAAGCCAAAATTGACAAATGGGATCTAATTAAACTGAAGAGCTTCTGCACAGCAAAAGAAACTCACCAGAGTGAACAGGCGACCTACAGAATGGGAGAAAATTTTTGCAGTCTATCCATCAGACAAAGGGCTAATATCCAGAATCTACAAGAAACTTAAACAAATTTACAAGAAAAAAACAACCCCATCAAAAAGTGGGCGAAGGATGTGAACAGACTCTTCTCAAAAGAAGACATTTATGTGGCCAACAAACACATGAAAAAAAGCTCATCATCACTGGTTGTTAGAGAAATGCAAATCAGGCCGGGTGCGGTGGCTCATGGCTGTAATCCCAGCACTTTGGGAGGCCGAGGCGGGCAGATCACGAGGTCAGGAGATCGAGACCATCCTGGCTAACATGGTGAAACCCCATCTCTACTAAAAATACAAAAAATTAGCCGGGCGTGGTGGTGGGTGCCTGTAGTCCCAGCTACTTGGGAGGCTGAGGCAGGAGAATGGCATGAACCCGGGAAGGGGAGCTTGCAGTGAGCCAAGATCACACCAGTGCACTCCAGCCTGGGTGACGGAGCGAGACTCCATCAAACAACAACAACAACAACAACAAAATCAAAACCACAATGAGATACCATCTCACACCAGATAGAATAGCTATCATTAAAAAGCCAAGAAACAACAGATGCTGGAGAGGATATGGAGAAATAGGAATACTTTTACACTGTTGGTGGGAGTATAAATTAGTTCAATCATTGTGGAAGACAGTGTAGTGATTCCTCAAGGATCTAGAACCAGAAATACTATTTGACCCAGCAATCCCATTACTGGGTATATACCCAAAGGATTATAAATCATTCTACTATAAAGACACATGCACATGGATGTTTATTGCAGCACTATTCACAATAGCAAAGATTTGGAACCAACCCAAATGCCCATCAATGATAGACTGGATAAAGAAAATGTGGCACATATACACCATGGAATACTCTGCAACCATAAAAAAGGATGAGTTCATGTCCTTTGCAGGGATATGGATGAAGCTGGAAACCATCATTCTCAGCAAACTATCACAGGAACAGAAAACCAAACACCGCATGTTCTCATTCATAAGTGGGTGTTGAACAATGAGAATACATGGACACAGGGAGGGGAACATCACACACTGGGGCCTGTCATGGGGTGGGGGACTAGGGGAGGGATAGCATTAGGAGAAATACCTAATGTAGATGATGGGTTGATGGGTGCAGCAAACCACCATGGCATGTGTATACCTGTGTAACAAAGCTGAGCGTTCTGCACGTGTATCCCAGAACTTCAAGTATAATCTTAAAAAAAGAGAAAAAAAGGCATATCACACCAACAATTATGCTAATTTCCTTTAAAAATGCTGCCAATTGCATAAATTTGTTAAGGTGTGTTTGTGGATGTATGTTAGCCAATCAGAAGGCAACTCTATGGAGAATTATTGGACATAGTGGTAACAGTAAAACAAGTAAAGATATTATCATTAAATTCTATTACCACTACCAAGTACTGCTTCTCATTTTAAATTCTGTGGTTACATGCAGTCACAAAGAATGTGACTGAGTGGCTTTTTTTTTTTTTTTTAAGAGAGTCTTGCTCTGTTGCCCAGGGTGGAGTGAATGGTGCAATCTTGACTCACTGCAACCTCTGCCTCCTGGTTCCAAGCAATTCTCATGCCTCAGCCTCCCAACTAGCTGAGATTACAGGTGTGTGCCACCACATCCGGCTATTTTTTGAATTTTTAGTAGAGATGGGGTTTCATCATGTTGGCTAGGCTGGTCTTGAACTCATGACTTCAAGTGATCCACCCATCTCAGTCTCCCAAAGTGCAGGGATTACAGGTACGAGCCACTGTCCCCGGCCTGAGTGACTTTTTAATTAGCATTTTAATTCGTTTAACTTTTTAGTTATCTACAATTGTACCTTTCCCTAAGAATACCTTGAGAAAGTTGAGTTAATAAGAACTAAACCACGTTAGAAACCATATGCTGTTTTGCCATCAATATGTTGGTCTCAGTTCTAAATCTCTCTGGGTCTTCGTTACTTTATGTTTAAGGAAAGTAGATGACTTGTAAAGTATTCTAAAATATTAAAACAGCAATAAAAAATATAACAAACTGAAGCAGTCCCAAAACAAAAGCAGGCAGTTTCAAGATAGCATGGTTGGCCGGGCACGGTGGCTCATGCCTGTAATCCCAGCACTCTGGGAGGCCAACGCGGGCAAATCACCTGAGGTCAGAGTTTGAGACCAGCCTTGCCAACATAGTGAAACCCCATCTCTACTAAAAATACAAAAATTAGCCAGGTGTGGTGGTGCGCACCTGCAATCCCAGCTACGCAGGAGGCTACAACAGAAGAATTGCTTGAACCCGAGAGGTGGAGGTTGCAGTGAGCCAAGATTGTACCACTGCATCTCAGCCTGGGCAACAGAGCAAGACTCCATCTAAAAAAAAAATATGATTTAGTTTATTTGTGGAACTGAATAGCGCTATAAATTGGGCACTTAACTATTTTAAGGCATGTGTCAGATGCAAGAGTGACAAACACAGTCTTACCTTGTACAAACTTATAATTCTGGTACAGAAAACAAGCAAAAATAGACAACTTTAATATAGCGTTGAAAATTCTATGTTGAAGTTACATCCTGGGGTCAAGGTAGGTGAGGTACACTTAATCCAAGCTTACCGTGTCAGGAAGACATGGCAAGTTTGCAGAGGAATAATGTCTCAATTGAATTTCTGAGGATGCGTAGTAGTTTGCTAGGTAAAGAGGAAGGGAACTCTGCACAGGTGGAAGAGCGTTAGCAAAGGTGATTGATATGAAACAGCATGGTCTGTTTTTGTATTTTAGAGAACAGGGTCCTGCTCTGCCACCCAGGCTGGAGAGCAGTGGCATGATCATTGCTCACTGCAACCTCAAACCCCTAGCCTCAAGGGATTCTCCCACCTCAGCCTCTCGAGTAACCAAGGCTATAGGTGTGCACCACCACACCCAACTTTTTAAAAAAATTTAAAAAATTATTTTGTGTGTGTGTGTGTACAGATAAAGGTCTCATTATATTGTCCAGGCTAGTCTGAAACTACTGGCTTCAAGAGATCCTCCTGCCTCAGGCTCTCAAAGCACTAGGAGTACAGATGTGAGCCACTGTGCTTGGCCAACATGGTCTGTTTTTAAAATAATTCTTAGGAATAAAGTTAACAAAGGGTGACTAGGAGATGAGGCTGGAGATGTTGGGTAGGAACAGATTACAAAAATCCTGGTATATCTTCCTATGGAGTTTTGACTTCATTTTGAAGACTGCAGGAGGCCGATAGTCTGGCAGACAATGGAGGGAACAGGTATAGAAGGAGTAATAAAATGAGTGCTGGAAGGATGCAGGATGGTGATCAGAGAGAGGTGTATTAGTGCTCATGGTTATGTGAGTGAGGAAGTTGAAGGTATAGTCAATGTGGGTGGATGAAATGGAGGTGAAATCACAAGAGTTGAAGTCAAGAAACTGAGGATTGGTAATTAGGTAGTTGGTAAGGTATTAAGAATCTGGAATTGGAAGTTATGACACCAGGGTACTAGTCACTAGACTAGTCACTAGTCTAATGTCACTAATTATCTATGTTACTTAAAACAAATACGTTGTTCTTATTTTTAGAAGATTCCTTCTTCCAATAAAAAAATTACTAAGCACCTACTGTGTCCAGAAGTATATCATGTTCTAGGACTGTATTTGCCCTCAAAGAGCTCATACTCCTTAATGCGAGTTAATGTGTCTTCATTTAGTATTATTAAAATGTTATAAGATGATTCTGAAAAGTAAGATAATGAGGCTTGCATTCGGATTCCAAGACTATGCCTTTCATAAAGAGATTCTGGAGAACAAAGGTAGATGAACATTAATATGAAAGTACAAACATACATCAACAACACACTGTGGCATTATGGACTAGTGGGAAGAGCAGTATGACCTTGATTGCAGTCGTATTATGTCTCATTTTCCTCCTTTGTAAAATGAGGATAATACCACCTGTGCCATTGACTTTGGCAGGCTGTGTTGAGAATCAGGTGAAACCTCTATGATATACTTCATGCTATGCACTAAAGCACCACAGAAGATGTATTTGCTATGCTCTTGTTCTGTTCCCATTAGGTTAGTTAACACAATAATTCAGAGCAGAGAGGATAAGAGACCTGAAGATGGGAACATCAGGGAAAACAGCATATCCTGGTACTCCCTCAAGAATATATTTCAAGGCTGGGCATGATGACTCACACCTGTAATCCCAACACTTTGGGAAGCCAAGGCAGGGGGATGACTTTTTTTTTTTTTTTTTTTTTGAGATGGGATTTCGCTCTTGTCACCCAGGCTGTAGTGCAATGACATGATCTTGGCTCACTGCAACCTCTGTCTCCTGGGTTCAAGCGATTCTCCTGCCTCAGCCTCCTGAGTAGCTGGGATTACAGGCACCTGCCACCATACCCGGCTAATTTTGCATTTTTAGTAGAGACAGGGATTCACCATGTTGGCCAGGCTGGTCTCAAACTCCTGACCTCCCAAAGTGCTGGGATTACAGGCGTGAGCCACCATGCCTGGCCCCCCGGCGGATTAGTTGAACTCAGGAGTTCAAGACCAGCCAGGGCAACATGGGAAACCCTGTCTCTACACAAAATACAAAAATTAGCCAGGCACGTGGTGGTATGCGCCTGTAGTCCTAGCTTCTTGAGAGGCTGAGGCATGAGAATTGCTTGAACTCAGGAGGCGGAGATTGCAGTAAGCCAAGATTGCACCATTGCACTCCAGCCTGGGTGACAGATATACATATATAAATTGCAAGCATTTTTTTCATTAAAAAATTAATGAAAGTCTGCCAGGATGTTTCCTGTATTAAATGACTTCTGCTGTTAACTTACAAACCCTCTACCACAACTATAATTTGTACCTACCAGAATGTGTATACCCAACAAAGCTCTGTCGGGTGCCTTTCTTTTATTACAGCTCTCATCATACTGTACCACACTGCACAAGCATTTACTTGTATGCAAATTAGGCTATGAATTCCTGATGAATATGATCCCTTTCTTACTCAACTTTGGTATCCCTAGAACATAGCACAGTTCTTGATGCAAAGCAGACTCTCAAAGTATGTCAGATGAATGAATGGATTAATGAATACCAGCTAATATGGAAAGCTGTTCTTATCCTTAGGAGGTCACAGTGTGCAGGAGAGACAGACTTGTACACAATTAATTGCAATATCATACAATATATATTATGTTGGGACATAGGCAGGAAAAATTAATTTTGTCCCAGGGTGATAATGGGACTAAAAGGCTTTTACAAGTAGGCTGACATTTAGGCTAATTAATTAACTGATGTGAAGTTCAATTCATATTTTAGAATACAATTGTGTTACAATAATTATATTCATGATAATCTCAAACAAAATTGCAAAAGTCCCACATTCTTTTTGTAGGTAAAGTTGGCAAAGGAACACCCTGTAGAATAAAAGGAAGAGAAAAGACAATCTCTGGCCCACAACTGAAGCGATAAAGGTTTAGTAAACAGGAATGGAGAAAGGATGGGGGATTTAATGCGGTTCAGGTAATAAGAATAAAAAGTTATAGAGAAAGGTTGCTAGAGTCTAGAAATTGGTCAAATGAAATAGGTATATGGGAGGGTTGAGAAGTAAACACATTAATAAAATGCTCAATTTGATTCATTTGGTCAGCAAATATAGTGTTGGGAGTGCAACAAATGCAGACAAAAAAAAAAATCCCTGCCATTATAGATCTTACATAGAATTGTTCTAATTGGAATCCGTGGATTTCAATGTTCCCTTGATATTTTCTTGTTTGCCATATGTACAACTTTTAAGATATAAAATATGAGATGTAAAAATAGAAAGTAGTCATAATATTTAAGTCTTACTAATAAAGGAATAGATTTTTTTTTCTTTTTTTGAGACGGACTCTTGCTGTGCCACCCAGGCTGGAGTGCAGTAGTGCAATCTCGGCTCACTGCAACCTCTGCCTCAAGGTTCAAGCGATTTTCCTGCCTCAGCCTCCTGAGTAGCTGGGATTACAGGCACCCGCCACCACATCGGCTAATATTTTTGTCTTTTTTTTAGTTGAGACCGGGTTTCACCATGTTGGCCAGGCTGGTCTTGAACTCCTGGTCGCAAGTGATCCGCGCACCTTGGCCTCCCAAAGTGCTGAGATTACAGGCGTAAACCACTGTGCCTGACTTAGATTTTTTTTTTTTTTTTTTTTTTTTTTTTTTGAGACGGAGTCTCGCTCTGTCACCCAGTCTGGAGTGCAGTGGCTGGATCTCAGCTCACTGCAAGCTCCTGGGTTTACGCCATTCTCCTGCCTCAGCCTCCCAAGTAGCTGGGACTACAGGCGCCCACCACCTCGCCCGGCTAGTTTTTTGTATTTTTTTAGTAGAGACGGGGTTTCACCGTGTTAGCCAGGATGGTCTCGATCTCCTGACCTCGTGATCCGCCCGTCTCGGCCTCCCAAAGTGCTGGGATTACAGGCTTGAGCCACCACGCCCGGCCAGATTTTTAAAAATAAAAAGCTCAAAGTGTTTATCAGCACATGGACCAAATTCTAACAGGTTTATTAGCCCTTTGAAGGTGCAATTGCGGGATATTAAGATATCAATTATACTGTTGTTTCAGGTTCCTAACAATATTTGAACAGTGCTTCAGAATTTTTAAAGCACTTTTACATGTTGAATGTTATCCCATTTAATCCTCAATAACAATCTTTTTATTTATTTATTTATTTATTTTTGCACACTTTTTTTTTGGTAGAAAACAAAGCTGAGGCTCAATGAGGTAAGGTAAAATGATCAAGTTTTGCAGGGCAAAATTCAAACTCATTCCCTTGACTATCTAGTCCAAAAGCGCTTCCATATACTCTTCTGCACTTGATTCTCACGTTTGATCTACTTCTTATTATCCCCATTTTAAGGTGACAAAACAGAAGTTCAGAGAGATTAAATAACTTGCCCAAAGTAAGTTGGCAGGTAGATTTGGAACATATTTCCACGTCTAATGGTAACAAAATTCATGTATATTTCCAATCAACTTTAAAGACTGAAATATAGAAATATTAATATATCAACTTACTTTATTGTAATTTTTATTTTAAAAATGTTTTAAAGAGATGGGATCTCACTATGTTGCCCAGATAGTGCACTGCACCCTCGATCTCCTGAACTCAGGTGATCCTCATGCCTCAGCCTCCTAAGTAACTGGGACTACAGGTATGTGCCACTGTGCCCAGCTTTACTTTATTGTAATTTATATTAGGTGAGCTTATAATCTAAATAATTCCTTAGTTTAAGGTTATGCCTATCTCCAACAATGATACTAAAAAATTGTACAAAATAAGCTTTTATAGTTCCTACTTCCTCCTGCTTTAGGTAATAATTCAACTCCATAACCAATACCATAAAGTCCTGACTAGCAAGGCAGGTTCATAAGTCCTTTCACAACAGATAAAAAAGATTAACATTTTGAAAGGATAGTTAACTTTAAATATGAATACCATAACATCAGTTAAATAGGGAAGAAGATGGCTGAATAGGAAAAGCTCCAGTCTGCAGCTCCCAGCGTAATCGATGGAGAAGATGGATGGTTTCTGCATTTCCAACTGAGGTACCTGGTTCATCTCATTTGGACTGGTTGGACGGTGGATGCAGCCCATGGAGGGCGAGTGGAAGCAGGGTGGGGCATTGCCTCACCCAGGAAGCAAAAGGGGTCAGGAGATTTCCTTTCCTAGCCAAGGGAAGCCATGACAGACTGTACCTGGAAAAAACAGGACACTTCTGCCCAAATACTGCACTTTTCCCACGGTCTTAGCAACCGGCAGACTAGGAGATTCTCTCCCATGCCCGGCTTGGCAGGTCCCACGCCCACGGAGCCTTGCTCACTGCTAGCACAGCAGTCTGAGATCTACCTGTAAGGCTGCAGCCTGGCAGGGGAAGGGGCGTCTGCCATTGCTGAGGCTTGAGTAGGTAAACAAAGTGGCCAGGAAGCTTAGACTGGGTGGAGCCCACTGCAGTCCAGCAAGGCTTACTGCCTCTATAGACTCCACATCTGTGAGCAGGCATAAGCTGAACAAAAGGCAGCAGAAACTTCTGTAGACTTAAACATCCCTGTCTGACAGCTCTGAAGAGAGCAGTGGTTCTCCCAGCACAGTATTTGAGCTCTGAGAATGGACAGACTGCCTCCTCAAGTGGGTCCCTGACCCCTGTGTAGCCTAACTGGGAGACACCTCCCAGCAAGGGCCAACAGACACCTCATACAGGCAGGTGCCCCTCTGGGATGAAGCTTCCAGAGGAAGGATCAGACAGCAATATTTGCTGTTCTGCAATATTTGCTGTTCTTCTGGTGATACCCAGGAAAACAGGGTCTGGAGTGGACTTGCAGCAAACTCCAACAGACCTGCAGCTGAGCGACCTGACTGTTAGAAGGAAGACTAACAAACAGAAAGGAATAGCATCAACATCAACAAAAAGGACATCCACACCAAAAGCCCATCTGTAGGTCACCAATATCAAAGACCATCAAAGGTAGATAAAACCACAAAGATGGGGAGAAACCAGAGCAGAAAAGCTGAAAATTCTAAAAACCAGAGCACTTCTTCTCCTCCAAAGGATTGCAGCTCTTCACCAGCAATGGAACAAAGTTGGATGGAGAATGACTTTGACGAGTTGACAGAAGTAGGCTTCAGAAGATTGGTAATAACAAACTTCTCTGAGCTAAAGGAGCATGTTCTAACCCATCACAAGAAAACTAAAAACCTTGAAAAAGGGTTAGATGAATGGCTAACTAGAATAAACAGTGTAGAGAAGAACTTAAATGACCTGATGGAGCTGAAAACCATGGCATGAGAACTTCGTGACTCATGCACAAGCTTCATTAGCCTATATGATCAGGTGGAAGAAAGGGTATCAGTGATTGAAGATCAAATTAATGAAATAAAGCAAGAAGACAAGATTAGAGAAAAAAGAGTAAAAAGAAACAAAAAAACCTCCAAGAAATATGGGACTATGTGAAAAGACCAAATCTATCTTTGAATGGTGTACATGAAAGTGACGGGGAAAATGGAACCAAGCTGGAAAACACACTTCAGGATATTATCCAGGAGAACTTCCCTAGCATAGCAAGGCAGGCCAACATTCAAATTCGGGAAATACAGAGAATGCCACAAAGATACTCCTCAAGAAGAGCAACCCCAAGACACATAATTGTCATATTCACCAAGGTTGAAATGAAGGAAAAATGAAGCCAGAGAGAAAGGTTGGGTTACCCACAAAGGAAAACCCATCAGACTAACAGCAGATCTCTCGGCAGAAACCCTACAAGTCAGAAGAGAGTGGAAGCCAATATTCTCATTCTTAAACAAAATAATTTTCAACCCAGAATTTCATATCCAGTCAAACTAAGCTTCATAAGTGAAGGAGAAATAAAATCCTTTACAGATAAGCAAATGCTAGCTTTCGTCACCACCAGGCTTGCCTTACAAGAGCTCCTGAAGGAAGCACTAAACATGGTACAACCAGTACCAGCCACTGCAAAAACATGCCAAATTGTAAAGACCATGGATGCCATGAAGAAACTGCAACAATTAATGGGTAAAATAACCAGCTAACATCATAATGACAGGATCAAATTCACACATAACAATATTAACCTTAAATGTAAATGGGCTAAATGCCCCAATTAAAAGACACAGACTGGCAAATTGGATAAAGACTCAAGACACATCAGTATGCTGTATTCAGGAGACCCATCTCATGTGCACACATAGGCTCAAAATAAAGGGATGGAGGAAGATCTACCAAGCAAATGGAAAGTAAAAAAAAAAAAAAAAAAAAGCAGGGGTTGCAATCCTAGTCTCTGATAAAACAGACTTTAAACCAACAAAGATCAAAAGAGACAAAGAAGTTCATTACATAATAGTAAAGGCATCAATTCAACAGGAAGCGCTAACTATCCTAAATATATATGCACCCAATACAGGAGCACCAGATTCACAAAGCAAGTCCTTAGAGACTTATAAAGAGACTTAGATTCCAACACAATAATAATGGGAGACTTTAACACCCCACTGTCAACATTAGACAGATCAACAAGACAGAAGGTTAACAAGGATATCCAGGACTTGAACTCAGCTCTGCACCAAGCAGACCTAATAGACATCTATAGAACTCTCCACCCCAAATCAACAGAATATACATTCTTCTCAGCACCAAATCGCACTTATTCTAAAATTGACCAGATAATTGGAAGTAAAGCACTCCTCAGCAAATGTAAAAGAACAGAAGTCACAACAAACTGTCTCTCAGACCACATTGCAATGAAATTAAAATCAAATTTAAAAATTAGAAGTCAGAATTAAGAAACTCACTCAAAACCACTCAACTACATGGAAACTGAACAACCTGCTCCTGAATGACTACTGGGTAAATAATGAAATGGAGGTAGAAATAAAGATGTTCTTTGAAATCAATGAGAACAAAGACACAACGTACCAGAATCTCCCAGTGTGTAGAGGGAAATTTATACCACTAAATGCCCATAAGAGAAAGCAGGAAAGCTCTAAAATTGACACCCTAACATCACAATTAAAATAACTAGAGAAGAAAGAGCAAACAAATTCAAAAGCTAGCAGAAGGCAAGAAATAACTAAGATCAGAGCAGAACTAAAGGAGATAGAGACACAAAAAAACCCTTCAAAAAAATCAGTTAATCCAGAGCTGGTTTTTTAAAAAAGATCAACAAAATTGATAGACCGCCAGCAAGACTAATAAAGAAGAAAAGAAAGAAGAATCAAATAGACTCCATAAAAAATGATAAAGGAGATTTCACCACTGATCCCACAGAAATACAAACTACCATCAGAGAATACTATAAACACCTCTATGCAAATAAACTAGAAAATCTAGAAGAAATGGATAAATTCCTGGACACATACACCCTTCCAAGACTAAACCAGGAAGAAGGTGAATCTCTGAATAGACCAATAACGGGTTCAGAAATTGAGGCAATAATTAATAGCCTACCAACCAAAAAAAGTCCAGGACCAGAGAGATTCATAGCCGAATTATACCAGAGGTACAAAGAGGAGCTGGTACCATTTCTTCTGAAACTATTCCAATCAACAGAAAAAGAGGGAATCCTCCCTAACTCATTTTATGAGGCCAGCATCATCCTGATACCAAAGCCTGACAGAGACACAACAAAAAAAAAGAGAATTTTAGACCAATATCCCTGATGAACATCAATGCAAAAATCCTCAATAAAATACTGGCAAACCAAATCCAGCAGCACATGAAAAAGCTTATCCACCATGATCAAGTTGGCTTCATCCCTGGGAAGCAAGGCTGGTTCAACATACTAAATGTAATCCATCACATAAACAGAACCAATGACAAAAACCACATGATTATCTCAATAAGTGCAGAAAAGACCTTTGACAAAATTCAACAGCGCTTCATGCTAAAAACTCTCAATAAACTAGGTACTGATGGAACATATCTCAAAATAATAAGAGCTATTTATGACAAACCCACAGCCAATATCATACTGAATGGGGAAAAACTGGAAGCATTCCCTTTGACAACCGGCACAAGACAAGGATGCCCTATCTCACCACTCCTATTCAATATAGTGTTGGAAGTTCTGGCCAGGGCAGTCAGGGAACAGAAAGAAATAAAGTGTATTCAATTAGGAAAACAGGAAGTCAATTTTTTTCTGTTTGCAGATGACATGATTGTATATTTAGAAAACCCCATCGTCTCAGCCCAAAATCTCCTTAAGCTGATAAGCAACTTCAGCAAAGTCTCAGGATACACAATCAGTGTGCAAAAATCACCAGCATTCCTATACACCAATGATAGTCAAATCATGAGTGAACTCCCATTCACAATTGCTACAGACAATAGAATACCTAGGAATCCAACTTACAAGGGATGTGAAGGACCTCTTCAAGGAGAACTACAAACTGCTGCTCAAGGAAATAACAGGACACAAAAAAATGGAAGAACATTCCACGCTCATGGATAGGAAGAATCAATATCGTGAAAATGGCCATACTGCCCAAGGTAATTTATGGATTCAGTGCCATTCCCATCAAGCTGCCAATGACTTTCTTCACAGAATTGGAAAAAACTACTTTAAAGTTCATATGGAACCAAAAAAGAGCCTGCATTGCCAAGACAATCCTAAGCCAAAAGAACAAAGCTGGAGGCATCACGCTACCTGACTTCAAACTATACTACAAGGCTACAGTAACTAGAACAGATATATAGACCAATGGAACAGAAGAGAGTCCTCAGAAATAACACCACACATCTACAACCATGTGATCTTTGACAAACCTGACAAAAAAAGAAATGGGGAAGGGAAGTTTCCCTATTTAATAAATGGTGCTGGGAAAGCTGGCTAGCCATATGTAGAAAGTTGAAACTGGATCCCTTCCTTATACCTTATACCAAAATTAATTTAAGATGGATTAAAGATTTAAATATTAGACCTATAACCATAAAAACCCTAGATGAAAACCTAGGCAATACCATTCAGGACATAGGCATGGGCAAAGACTTCATGACTAAAACACCAAAAGCAATGGCAACAAAAGCCAAAATAGACAAATGGATAAATTAAACTAAACAGCTTCAGAACAGCAAAAGAAACTACCATCAGAGTGAACAGGCAACCTACAGAATGGGAGAAAATTTTTGCAATCTACCCATCTGACAAAAGGCTAATATCTAGAATCTACAAAAAACTTAAACAAATTTACAAGAAAAAAACCCCATCAAAAAGTGGGTAAAGGATATGAACAGACACTTCTCAAAAGAAGACATTTATGCAGCCAACAGACACGTGAAAAATGCTCATCATCACTGGTTATCAGAAAAATGTAAATCGAAACCACCATGAGATACCATCTCACACCAGTTAGAATGGTGATCATTAAAAAGTCAGGAAACAACAGATGCTGGAGAGGATGTGGAGAAATAGGAACGCTTTTACGCTGTTGGGAGTATAAATTAGTTCAACCATTGTGGAAGACAGTGTGGTGATTCCTCAAGGATCTAGAAAACTATAAATACCATTTGGCCCAGCGATCCCATTACTGGGTATATACCTAAAAGATTATAAATCATGCTACTATAAAGACACATGCACACATATGTTTATTGCAGCACTATTCACAATAGCAAAGACTTGGAACCAACCCAAATGCCCATCAATGATAGACTGGATAAAGAAAATGTGGCACATATACACCATGGAATAGTATGTAGCCATAAAAATGGATGAGTTCATGTCCTTTGCAGGGACATGGATGAAACTGGAAACCATCACTCTGAGCAAACTATCACAAGAACAGAAAACCAAACACCATGTGTTCTCACTCATAGGTGGGAACTGAACAATGAGAACACTTGGATGCAGGGTGGGGAACACACACTGGGGCCTGTCTGGGGGTGGGGGCCTGGGGGAGGGATAGCATTAGGAGTAATACCTAATGTAAATGATGAGTTGATGGGTGCAGCAAACCAGCATGGCACATGTATACCTATGTAACAAACCTGCATGTTGTGCACATATACCCTAGAACTTAAAGTATAATAAAAATAATCAAAAAAATAAAAATACAGAAAAAAAAGAAAAACAGGGAAAATATACCAAGACAATACTGCATCTAAAATAACAAGCCAGTACTAAATACTTTTAAAACTTTTCAACTATATATGAATCACATATAAAAGATGATGGCACCTAGTTTACAGAAATGGTATGCCACTTGTACAATTCTGTATTTTATAATAGCAAGGAGCCAAATCAAACTTTAATATTGAATTCTATAAATATTAATGTAAAATATTTTCATGTGAAATGTTGAAATTTTCAGGAAAGCATTAAGATAATCAAAATAATATAAATTCCCAAAAAAAAAGGAAGACTGAGCCAAGAAAATACAGTTATTAGAAAATGTACTAAAATGTCTACCTACCTAATTATGCCTTGTTACACATCCCTTTTAATCAGTATTTACCATTGGGTTTTTGAAGGTTAATTTCTGGGAACAGTAAATTTCATATAGCTTTTGTTTTCTTTGCAATACATTGAAGCTTGTTTATTACAGAGTGGAATTTGGTGTAAGATGGGTTGTTTTGGACCTGGTCCAAGAGGGTTTAGTTACTGAAAGCACCTCATTATAAGGTGGTCTTACCAATAAGGTGATCCACTGGCTCAGATCCCATGTATATTATAACAAGGCTCCATTATGGAGTACAGGAAGCTAGGCAGCTAATGGTTCTATCAAATGAAACTTAAGAAACAAAATCTTTTTTTTTTTTTTTTTTTTTAAGACATGAAAATTGTTTAAGGCTAGAGGATCATACGCCTTGGTCACTTTTCCAAATTTCTATTTCCTGAAGTGATGTTCTTTATTGTATGTTTCATAGCTCTGCAGTTATTTTACATTAGGTTTTAGCTTTCTTACATTCATTGTTTGATCTGGTCTTAAAATTTTTTTTTTTTGATTATCAAAATTTTCATCAATACTATCTATTTAACTGCATTTGCCTATGGAAATAGATAATAAACCACCAAGAATTTATAAAGGTTAAATTCTTGTGTAACTCATTGAGAAATCTGAGGTTTAAAAGAGGCATATGCAAGAATAATTGTGTGGTAATCAAATACAAAAAAGAATGCCATCACTTAGAGATGACCATACCAGTCTTTGAAGTGAATATACAACAGGTGCTTTGATTTCATGAAATTTTATAAGCAGCCCTAAAGAATTAAATATTCTAAATGTGTTTTAATATAGGAAAGCAATACAAAAAATTCCAGTTGCAGAAAAATAATGGGGGAAGCTTTTTGTTAAAATTATTGTTTTGAATTGAAAGATCAGAAACTTAGAAACAGTGCCAAATTTAAAACCATGTAATAACTAAGTGCATAGAAACACAGTAATAGTTTTATAACACAATTCTAGAAAGTTTTAAATAATCTAATCAAGTCATGAAACATCTACTCTTTACATTGTACCTTTCTTCCATGAATAAAGCCCTTTCTCTAACTGGTAGTTTTCCTGGTTTGCAGCCTGTGTGCTCTATATACTTTCAATCCTTGAATAAATTCAGTATTAGATAACTATTTCATATGCATTGAATGTGTCACATAAATTATTTGATAAACAATCTCTACCTTATATATCTCAAAAGCTTAAAAAAAAAGCCAGCCAAATAATTTTTCTTTCCTCAAATAATTATTTATTGTCAGTCTATCACCTATATATCTATAGTGTAGGCTTCATATAGAGCAAGGGTGCACTCCAGATATATGATTTACCTACTAATTAATAATGAATAACTTGCAATGTGCCAGGTGCTCTTTTAAAAGCATTTATATGTTTTAACTTATTTAACTCTGTAAACATTTCTTTTAAAAGTATGTTATGAGTAATGACAGTGGCCTACATCCTACACTATAAAGGCCAGTTTACTTCTTGGAATATCATCTTGGTCCAAGTCATGATCTGAGGGGAATATACACCTGTTTCAACAGTGATTATCATTGTGTAAAATTTTTGAAACACCTTTTGGAATGACTAAAGGCTTGTGACACATCTCTGTGTACATTCTTAGTAATGAAAATTTTTAGTTTCAGGGAGAATTAAATTTTGGAAAGAATGAAAAATATCTAGGCCAGGCATGGTGTCTCATGACTATAATCCCAGCACTTTGGGAGGAGGAGGTGGGCAGATTACTTGAGGTCAGGAGTTTGAGACCAGCCTGGCCAACATGGTGAAACCCCGTCTGTACTGAAAAAAAAAAAAAAAAAAAAAAAAAAAATTAGCCAGGTGCAGTGGTGTGCACCTGTAATCCCAGCTACTCAGGAGGCTGAGACACGGGAACCGCTTGAACCTGGGAGGCAGAGATTGCAGTGAGCCAAGATCGCGCCATTGCACTCCGGCCTGGGCGACAGAGCAAGACTATGTAAACCAAACAAACAAAAACATATCTAGCTAGGGAAAGGGAAAAGTATTTGAGATGAAGTTGGGTAATAACACTAAGATATGACCATAAAATAATATGCTTAATTTTCTCATGTAGTTTACCAATTCTAAAGGTAATTTCAAAAGTCCTCAAAATGTTTTAATTGTAGCATTGTGAAAATAAATATCTAGCTTTCCAAGTTATTATGCACATATTCATACCATCTGTGTCAGTCTGTTCTCATGCTGCTAATAAAGTCATATCCAAGACTGGGTAATTTATAAAGGAAAGAGGTTTAATTGACTCACGGTTCCACATGACTGGGGAGGCCTCAGGAAACTTACAATCATGGTGGAAGGCACCTTTTCACAGGCAGCAGGAGGGAAGAATGAGAGTGAAGCAGGGAAAACCTCCTTATAAAATCATCAGGTCTCATAAGAACTCACTCACTATTATGAGAACGGCATGAGGGTAACCACACCCCCGATTCAATTACCTCCCCCTGGGTCCCTCCCACAACACGTCGGGATTATGGGAACTACAATTCAAGATGAGATCTGGGTGGGGACACAGCCAAACCACCTCACCATCGTTCCCTAAATGTAAATGAGTAAGAGCCACTTTACCTTTTTTATGAAATAATATGCTTTATTTTAGGCGTTCTGAAACAAAAGCAAATGAAAATCGACTCAGAATATCAACAGACATTCCTTTGTAGATTCTTAAAGCACAAAGAAATTTGTATGATTTTATAGTACTAACCTCTACATTTTACAGATGAAACTAATTCCCTGAAGGGTGTGGTGATTGCCAATATGACTTAGCAAATTAGTGGCAGAGCCAGGTGTAGAGCCCAAGTCTCTTGTCTTCTACCAGGTATTTATTCGTTTCACTACCCTACTATCCCTATCTGTGGTTTAATAATAATACCAGTGGAGAAAAATTGTTTCACCCTTTCAAAACAACATAAAAATTACCTTCTAATCTAGTATTTGGTACTTACTGCTCAATAATCAACTAGAAAAAATATATAATACTAGATGGGATCTAATATATTCTAAATTCTTTAACTGGTAAATTGTCACCTGGCTAATTTTAAATGTCTTGGAACTATGCTTAGAGTTGTAACATCAAATGCTATAAAAACAAGCTGTAAAAATCTAAATATCTCAAAATGAAAGCAAACACATGCCTGTATAAGAATTCGTTTATCCAAATGAAATGTAAAATAAATCCTTACTGGAAATTATGACTTGAAAATAATAGACCATACGAAATTCTTGGATAGCTCATAAAATTTCAATTCAAACTACTCACAAAAAGTCCTAATGCCCAGTGAATAACACATGTTTCTTAAAAAAAGATCAATGAATGTATTTCTGGAATGATGTCAGAGATGAGCATCTGTTATAATCATTTTTGATTAGACACAGTTTCATTCATAAAAACACAAACAAGATCAAAATTCACAGAAAGGATTACTGTGCTCTAAGGAAACATATTTTGGCTGCAGCTATAAATGTGGGGTTGCTTATCAAATTTATATATAAAGTTTTCTTAGTCATTGCATAACTAAAGCTTATGCTAGAACAATACCAGAGGGGAGAAATTGTTTCACCCTTTCCAAACAATGTAGAAATTACCTTCTAATCTAGTGTTTGGTACTCACTGATCCACTAGGAAAAATATATAATACTCAGCAGGATCTAGTATTTTTTTTCCACAATTATGATGAAGCTAAATAATTAGAACAGAAAATTTAGAATACTTCATTTGGCATTTTATATCTTTACATCAATTTGTTTATGACATGTTTGATTTTAGGCTTATTATACAAATAATGTAAAACAATTTCAATTAAAAATGCATACCACTTTCTTAATTTCTCTTAATACCTTATAAATAGGCAGTTTAATAACGAAATAAACCTTTCAAGACAAATGGTGATCTCTAAAAATGTCTCGGACTGATCTGAGGTAAAATCTACAGTGAAATATGACTGAGGTGTGACTAGATTAGACTGCTATTAATCTTTATGTATCAGTATGAAAACAAATGGATGAAGAGAACCACCTAATATGAATATTTACGTGAAACTAGACGTGCCCTAGGAAACTCTAAATATCTTTGAATAATTTTAAATTGCATTTAGCTAAGGAAGACTTATTTGAGGACAATATTTTGTATGAATTACTTTATAAAAACTCAAGAATAGGCCAGGCACAGTGGCTCATGCCTGTAATCCCAGCACTTCGGGAGGCAGAGAAGGGCAGATCACTAGGTCAAGAATTTGAGACCAGCCTGGCCAACATGGTGAAACCCCATCTCTATTAAAAATACAAAAACTAGCCAGGCATGGTGGTGCACACCTGTAGTCCCAGCTACTCAGGAGGCTGAGGCAGGAGAATTGCTTGAACCTGGAGGTGGAGGTTGCAGTGAGCCGAGAGCATGCCACTGCATTCCAGCCTGGGAAACAGACCAAGACTTCGTCTCAAAAAACAAAACAAAACAAAAAAAAACCCCAAACTCAAGAATAATAAAATTTACATTTCTGAACATAAAATAGTTTTTTAAAAAGTATGCCACTTATTCAATGTACACATTACTTACAACAGAGTTTAACATAAGCATGATGACATATTTTTACTTCGCTTGAGAGTTAAGTATTATTACTTAAAACCAGGAAACACGCCTTTAGTTTTAGTTTTGGAAGGAGACGGTTTAAAGTTCTTTATTTCTATTTCATGAGTTTTTCCCAGTTCCAGTTCATTTATCAAAGTTGTTTTTACCATCAATGTCATCAATTTTACTTTCTTCAATATGCAGAATTCCATTCAACTTTGTATCTGTGCAATCCTCAGCTTTCACTTCTCTGGCTGAATCTCCTTCTTTTATAGTTCTAATTCCAAAAAGGTCTTTAGCTAAAATGCAGTCTGAATTGTTAGCCAATCTATTTCCTCCATCAGTTTCGGCTAGGTCATTTTTTTCTTCATCTGTATCTTCAGGATCATAAAGTTCAGGTGTAAAATAGATAGATTCATCTTCTGCTTCTGTTTCAAAATCTCTATTTGAAGTGGACTGTTTATCTTCCTCACTTACTAGAGACAGTTCAATGTCTGGATCCAGGGCTTCTTCAGAACAGAGCGGATGTTCAGAATGATTTTTTCTAGTAAGGGTGGCATCAATCTTTAATGATGAAATAATGGTTTCTGATTGAGGACATGATCCAAACGATGTGTTTACTGTCAGATTTGAGGATTCACATTTATCAGTGAATGGCAAAACAGTTTTACTTTCCATCTTTTCTGCTTTGAAACGGGGAGGACTAGAGGCACTATTCTCTGATGACCCGAGCTCAGGTGTTGCCTTCGGTATTTTACCAGTAAAATACTGTTCCAAAGAATTAAAGCTTGACCAGCTAATTCTCTTTGTTTGTTTGTTGAAAGTTGGGCTTGTAGATCTGGAAATCACAATTTTTTCTGCTTTCACTGCTTCTTCCAGCAATACTGGATCATCTAAGAATACAAGAATTTAACAGCTTTAACTTTCTGCTCCTAGCTAACATAATTGTTAGGTTAAAATGATTATTTATTAGCAATGCCTAAATAACTGTATAGGATACGTAACTTAGAACCCCCAACGAATACTAGTGGATTTTTATCTTGGAACAGAATATTAACTCGGAAAGAAATCTTAGGTTTCTAGTGTTTCCTAGATCAAGTTATAATGCTGTCTGGTAAACTATCAAATTCCACACCAGGGAGCCCAAGAATGAATGAGGAAAGAAGGGGTAAAAGGGAAGAGGAAGGGAGCTGAGCATAGGAGGGAACAGGCTGTAAACATTTGCCTTGAAAATCCACTAACCAGTGACTGAGAAAAACTTACCTAGACTAATTCTTTTATTTAATAAATAAGGAAAGTGACATAAGGCTAAGTTATTTGCTCAGAGTTATAAAACTGGTTAGTAAGAAGACTGAGACTAGAACCTAGGTTTCTGATTACCAGGTTAATCAGCTTGAATTCACTATTTATAGTGAATTTTGTACTGCTATTTTGTAGTATTTATATACTACAAAATAAATGTTTAAAAATTGATTTTTTTCCTTTTTTTTTGAGAGCGAGTTTCGCTTTTGTTGTCCAGGCTGGAGTGCAATGGCGCAATCCTGGCTCACTGCAATCTCCGCCTCCCTGTTCAAGTGATTCTCCTGCCTCAGCCTCCTGAGTAGCTGGGATTACAGGCGGCTGCCTCCATGCCCAGCTAATTTTTGTATTTTTTAAGTAGAGATGGTGTTTCACCACACTGGTCAGGCTGGTCTTGAACTCCTGACCTCAGATGACCCACCTGCCTTGGATATATGAATTAAAACAACTGAAATTATATCCAACGGTATAGACCAGAGTTTGGCAAACCTTTTCTGTTACAGGACAGATAGGAAATATTTAGGGTTTGTGGGGCATAATGTATCTATTGCGACTACTCAATTATGCTGTTCTAGTGCAATACACACAAATACTCAACTCTGCTGTTGTTTGCAATATGTAAATAAATGGACGTGACTACATTTCATTAAACTTTATTTACAAAAACAGGCAGCAGGCCAAATTTGGCCCATGGGCCACAGTTTGCCAATCTGATACAGATGATTATTTCTTTCTTTCTTTTTTTTTTTTTGAGACGGAGTCTCGCTCTGTCGCCCGGGCTGGAGTGCAGTGGCCGGATCTCAGCTCACTGCAAGCTCCGCCTCCAGGGTTCACGCCATTCTCCTGCCTCAGCCTCCGGAGTAGCTGGGACTACAGGCGCCCGCCACCTCGCCCGGCTAGTTTTTTGTATTTTTAGTAGAGACAGGGTTTCACCGTGTTAGCCAGGATGGTCTCGATCTCCTGACCTCGTGATCCGCCCGCCTCAGCCTCCCAAAGTGCTGGGATTACAGGTTTGAGCCACCGCGCCCGGCCGATTATTTCTAAAATATTTTAAAATACTATGTTTCGCCAGGTGTGGTGGCTCACACCTGTAATCCCAGCACTTTGGGAGGCCAAGGCGGGGGGATCATGAGCTCAGGAGATCGAGACCCTCATGGCTAACACGGTGAAACCCGGTCTCTACTAAAAATACAAAAAATTAGCCGGGCGTGGTGGTGGGCGCCTATAGTCCCAGCAACTCCGGAGGCTGAGGCAGGAGAATGGCGTGAACCCAGGAGGCGGAGCTTGCAGTGAGCAGAGATCGTGCCACTGCACTCCAGCCTGGGTGACAGAGCAAGACTCTGTCTCGAAAAAAAAAAAAAAATTACTTTTCATCACTTAAAATAAATGTCTCTCACCTCCTAAAAATAAATAAGTTCATGAGAACTATCTATATAGGAAAAGAAGTTCACATAGAATAAAAGTATCTATATAAAAAATTAGGCCAAATTTTTATATAGCCATTAGAATAACATCTCCCACTTATATGGTACTTTACAATGCTGTGATATTTATAATTTTGACCTTTACAACCCAACCTGAAGGGACAGCTAGGCAGGCATTTTTTTCCCCCCAATTATGACTCAAAAAGGTCAAATGACTTGCTCATGATCACAAAGCTAGTAAGTGGCAAAGCCAGTTAGTGGAAAACCAGAAAATATGCTCTGGTCTCCTGACAAAAGTTTGTTCCCATTACAGTACACCATACTGTTTCACTACTTTATGTTAACACCTTATATTACAAACCACCATATTTAAGGAAATTAATCTATACCCAAATAAATATCATTTCACTAAATATAATGAAAGACTTCTCTATCAAAGGTAAATGGGAAGAACTTTTCATACTTTTCTCCTTTCTGGAGATAATGCCACTTGGCAGAGGTGAATTTTTAGTAATAATTTTAGGACACTGCAGTTCCTGGACACACATCTTTGCTTCATCTTCCACAAAATTTTCTGGTGATAGATGACTTGCTGCTTCCAATAAATAAGGTGGGGTACTGTACTTTAAAGAGGTCACTTCAAGTGTGGACTCAGTGTCCTGCACATTCGTTCTGTCCTTTATGGATACATTAAGAACTTTTTGATGCTTTTTGGAAAATTCAGCCAAGGACTCCAGTGCACTTTCAAAGGTTGAATGGTGCTGAATCTGCTGCCGTACCCATTTAGAAAGTCCTAAAGAAAGAGGTAAACCCAGGGGAAAATTTGGTTACTTAGTTATTAAAATATTACATGCTAAGGTAATACACTTGCTTTTTCTAGTGAAGTAATCTAATTTGTATTTTGAATATACAGGATGGTTCTCCATATGTTTTTTCTGCAATTCAGCAATTTTACTACATATGTATCAGTAACATATAAAGTAACATTCATATATCAGTAACATATGAGTAACATTCTGTTTATATACAGTAATTGTCAAATGGAGAGAGAAAAGAGGCAGTGGAAGGAAGTAGGGCAGAGATGGGAAAACATATTATCTGGTTAAGAATAACTGGTGAGGCCGGGCGCGGTGGCTCAAGCCTGTAATCCCAGCACTTTGGGAGGCCGAGACGGGCGGATCACGAGGTCAGGAGATCGAGACCATCCTGGCTAATACGGTGAAACCCCGTCTCTACTAAAAAAATACAAAAAACTAGTCGGGCGAGGTGGCGGGCGCCTGTAGTCCCAGCTACATGGGAGGCTGAGGCAGGAGAGTGGCGGGAACCCGGGAGGCGGAGCTTGCAGTGAGCTGAGATCCGGCCACTGCACTCCAGCCCGGGCGACAGAGCGAGACTCCGTCTCAAAAAAAAAAAAAAAAAAGAATAACTGGTGAATATGGCAAATTTAATTTCATCATAATTCCCCACACAAATTGCTTATTTTTTTGTAGGGAAACTAGAATTTGTAAACAATACAACTTTCCATTCTAATATTCTAAATTTTACTCCTTTTGCAAAAATAATTTCAATATTCTACTCTCAAGTTTTTTTGTTCCCTTCCTCCACCAATTCCAAATACATCTTAAATTAAAATTATTCTGTAGGTCAAATAAATAACACTGTCTTATGGGCAAATCACATCCCATCTGAATTTTTATTATATAATTATTTTTAATATATATATATAATCAAGTTATAAAGGATATGATTTGACTTGTGACATGTGAAAACTGCATAAAAATGAAACCTAAGAGTTTAAGGTGTTTTCTAGTATGGCGTACTTCCAAATGAAATGCAAAATCAGATATCTGGACTTTTACAAAATAAATATTCCCTGCTGACACTACTAAAACTAGCATCATCTTTTGGAGGAATTAGTTTTAAAAGTCACTATAGGGTAAAAATTTAAGTTCTAGATTTTAAAACTAAAAAAATTTTAAATAAGCCGTTTCCCTTGAAGTTTTTCATTTTGTTCGTTTGGGGAATATGATTAGCCCATAAAAATATATGAAATTGGCCGGGCGCAGTGGCTCAAGCCTGTAATCCCAGCACTTTGGGAGGCCGAGACCGGCGGATCACGAGGTCAGGAGATCGAGACCATCCTGGCGAAAACGGTGAAACCCCGTCTTTACTAAAAAATACAAAAAAACTAGCTGGGTGAGGTGGCGGGCGCCTGTAGTCCCAGCTACTCGGGAGGCTTAGGCAGGAGAATGGCGTAAACCCGGGAGGCGGAGCTTGCCGTGAGCTGAGATCCGGCCACTGCACTCCAGCCTGGGGGACAGAGCGAGACTCCGTCTCCAAAAAAAAAAAAAAAAAAAAAAAAGTGAAATTCTCTAAAACTTAAAATTTTTAGGCTGAGTGTGGTGGCTCACACGTATAATCCCAGCATTTTGGGAGGCTCAGGTGGGAAGATTGCTTGAGGCCAGGAGTTCGAGGTTGCAGTGAATTATGATCACATCACTGCACTCCAGCCTGGGCAACAGAGTAAGACCTGTCTCTAAA
This sequence comes from Rhinopithecus roxellana, assembly GCF_007565055.1. Classification (NCBI taxonomy): domain Eukaryota; kingdom Metazoa; phylum Chordata; class Mammalia; order Primates; family Cercopithecidae; genus Rhinopithecus; species Rhinopithecus roxellana. The sequence goes on from NC_044567.1 coordinate 23,798,350, forward strand.
AAAGAAATAAGTAAATAAAAATAAGAATTTTAGTACTATGTTTACCTTTTCATTTCAACCTTTTTATAATCAAAGAAAGCCTTTTCAATGTAAAATATCATTGTCTGCTTTTGAAAACTTGAAAGAATCTGAGCTCCACCTGCTGACTAGATACCAGCACTTAGCATTTTTGCCTTTAGTTACTGTTTGACCTATGCTACTGCACAATTCATGTGGAAAGGGAAGATAAAACAAACAAAGCAATGTTTTCTGCTTTATGTTTTAATATCAAACCAAATGCAGTAATTAAGCTCTGAAATTGAAAAGGTAGAGTCCACACCCACACATGGCTAATCCAAAACAAAATTTAACATCTCTTTATCATAATAAAATGAACTTTTTTTAGCTAAAAGGTAATAATAGAGATACACATGTATCCCATGGCTCTTTAATAATAACTCCTGGTATTGACTCTGAAAACTGTTTACTGTTGGATGAAACCATCAAGTGAGAAAAAAACTGTACTACTGGCTGCATCAAAGCGGGGAGGAAAATTTGTGGCACCCTCTTGTCATGGTCCCCACTTCAGAATAGTACCATGGGATTGGGAGTTAGCTCCTAGTTTCTTCTCCCTGGAGAGAAAAGAGAAAACTGAACCTTATGTCTTTTTCTGGGAGGCTGCCCGAGGGACTGGCTTCTATCTTACCTGTATTGAAGAGCTGACCTGAGCTGGCATACCCTACATGCCCAGGGACCACTGAGAACAAAAGCGCTGTGCAGCAAATTTCTGCTCCACAGAAACCACAGTGCAACAGAGGACCATACAGTTTGATGGCCACTCCCTCCGGGGTACAGAAAAGCCTGGAGTGTGCATCCAGCATCTTGGCTTTTCAAGGAGCTGTCTAGGGACTGGTTTCTGTCTTGCTTGTCATAGAGCACTGACTGGACCTAGCATACTCTATATGCTTGGAATCTACTAAGAACAAAAGAGAGTTGGGTGTGTTGGCTCATGCCTGTAATCCCAGCACTTTGAGAGGCCGAGGCAGGCAGATGACTTGGGCCCAGGAGTTTGAGACCAGCATGGACAACGTGGTGAAACCCCATGTCTACAAAAAATACAAGAATTAGCTGGATATAGTGGTGTACACCTGTGGTCCCAGTTACTTGGGAGACTGAGGTGGGAGGATCCCTTGAACCCAGGAGGCCGAGGTTGCAGTGAGCTGAGATTGTACCACTGCACTCCAACATGGGTGACAGAGTGAGACCCTGACCAAAAAAACAAAAACAAAACAAAACAAAAACAAAAAACCAGCAAATATTTCTAATAAGGAATTTACAGACAAGTCCAAAGAAGACAGATCCACGGAAAAGGTTTAAGAGGCTCCCAGAATGCCTGCCTGGGCTCATAGTGAAGGTCTTTCCCTGTACAAAACCAGTCAGTAAACACTCTTTTTTCAAATGTGTGGATACCATACAAGGTTACAAGAAACATAAAGAAACAGGAAAAAATAACCCTATCAAAGGAACAAAATAAATCTCCAGAAACCAAGCCCCCAAAAAAAGAGGTATATGAATTACCTGGCAAGGAATTTAAAATAACTGTCAAAATGATGCTCACAAGTTCAAGAAAATAATATAGAAAAAAAGGAGAATTTCAACAAAGATAAAGAATACAAAAAAGAACTAAACAGATTTTGGAGTTAAAAATACAATAACTGAACTGAAAAATTCACTAGAGGAGTTCATCAGCAGACTTGATCAAGCAGAAGGAAGAATCAGGAAATTATTTTATTTATTTTATTTTATTTTATTTTATTTTATTTTATTTATTTTATTTTATTTTATTTTATTTTATTTTATTTTATTTTATTTTATTTTATTTATTTTTTGAGACAGTCTCGCTCTGTTGCCCAGGCTCGAGTGCAGTGGCACAATCTCGGCTCACTGAAACCTCCACCTCCCGGTTTCAAGCGATTCTCCTGCCTCAGCCTCTCAAGTAGCTGGGACTACAGGTATGTACCACCACACCCGGCTAATTTTCCTATTTTTAATAGAGATGGGGTTTCACCATGTTGGCCAGGCTGGTCTCTAACTCCTGACCTCAAGTGATCCACCAGCCTCAGTCTCTCAAAGTGCTCAGAATCAGGAAATTTGAAGGCAAGTCATTTGAAATCATCCAGTCAGGCAAGCAAAAAGGAAAAAGCAAAATGGAAAAAAAAGTGAAGCCTTACGACTTCATTTATGGGACACCATCAAAGCTGACCAATATACACATTCTGGGAGTCCTAGAAAGAGAAAGAGGGAAAGGAGAAGAAAACTTATTTATAGAAATAATGACCAAAAACTTAATAAATCTGGGGGGAGGAAAATGATACCCAAATACATGAAGCCCAGAGAACCCGAACAGAATGAACCCAAAAGTCTGTACCAAGACACTTTATAATCAAAGTGTCAAAAGTCAAAGAAAAAATTAGAAATTTGAAAACAGCAAGAGAAAAGCAACTTGTCATATACAAATGAAGTCACATAAGACAGTTAACAGGCTGGGCATGAAGGCTCATGCCTATAATCCCAACACTTTGGGAGGCAGAGGTAGGAGAATTGCTTCAGCCAAAGAGTTTGAGATAAGTCTGGGCAACATAGTGAGACTCCATCTCTAAAAAAAAATTTTTTTTTAATTAGCCAGGTCTGGTGGTGCAAGACTGTAGTCCCAGCTACTCAGGAGGTTGAGGTGGGAGGATCACTTGAGCCTGGGAGGCTGAGGCTGCAGTGAGTCATGATCACGCCACTGCACTCCTGCCTGGGTGGCAGAGTAACATCCTGTCTCCAAAAAAAGAGAAAGATCTCTCAGGTGACATCTTGCATGCCATAAGGAAGTGGGATGACATGTTTAAAGTGCTGAAAGAAAAAAACCTGCCAGTGAAGGATATTATATCTGGTAAAGCCATCTACCAAAATGAATAAGAGGTAAAAACTTTTCGAGATAAGCAAAAGCTGAGGGACTTCACCACTAAACTTGCCTTGCAAGATATGCTAAAGGAAGCCTGCTAAAAGCAACACAAAAGCATAAAGTTTGCTCATGAAGTTAAAAGTGTACACAAATACAGAATACTTTAACAACAGTGATACATAAATAATGTTTAATTCTATACAGAAGTTAAAAGACAAAGTATGAAAATAACTATAATAGTATGTTAGTGGATACACTATATAAAAGGGTATAATTTGTGACTTTAATAATAAAATGTGATGGGGAAAAGTAAAAGTGTAGAGTTTTTTATACAACTGAAATTAAGTTGTTAGCTGAAAATATTGTTATGACTATGTTTTATGTAAGACCCATGTAACCACAAAGGAAATATCTATAGAAGGTATGCAAAAGAAAAATGGGAAAGGAATTAAAGCATGTTTCTTCAAAAAGTTTAAAAAAGAAAAGCTTTTAAGACCAGGAACAAAGCAAGGATGTTTATTCTCACTACTTCTATTTAGCTTTGTACTAAGAGTCCTAGCCAGACTATTAAGCAAGAAAATGAAATAAAAGGAATCCAAATTGAAAAAGAATAAAGTAAAATGATCTCTCCTTGCAGATGACATGATCTTTTATGTAGAAAATCCTAAAGATTGAAAAAAAACCTGTTAGGACTAATAAACAAATCAGTAAAGCTGCAGAATACAAAAATCACTTGCAATTCTATACACTAAAAACAATCAAAAGAGGAATTTAAGAAAACAATCCCATTTATGATAGCATCAAGAATAATAAAATACCTAGGAATAAACAACTAAGGAGGCAAAAAACCTGTACACTGAAAATTATAAAACATTGCTGAAAAACAATAAAGATAACACAAATAAATGGAAAGACATCCCATGTTCACAGATTGGAACACCTAATATTGTCAGAATGTCCATACTACTGAAAACAATCTCTTTTTTTTTTTTTTTTCGAGACAGAGTCTTACTCTGTCACCCAGCCTAGAGTGCAATGGCGCGGTCTTAGCAACCTCCGCCTCACAGGTTCAAGCCATTCTCCTGCCTCAGCCTCCCGAATATTTGGGATTACAGGTACCCACCACTGCACCCAGCTAAGTTTTGTATTTTCAGTAGAGATGGGGTTTCACCATGTTGGCCAGACTGGTCTTGAACTCCTGACCTTGTGATCCACCTGCCTTGGCTTCTCAAAGTGCTGGGATTACAGGCATGAGCCACCATGCCCAGCCGCAATCTAAATTCATATGAAATGACAAAGGACCACAAATAGGCAAAAGAATCTTGAGAAAAAAGATAAAAGCTGCAGGCATCATACTTCTTGATTCTATAAAATACATTACACAGCTGTAGTAGTCAAAAAAGTATGGTACTGGCATAAAGAAAACCATATAAACCAATGGAACATAATAGAGAGCCCAGAAGCAGATCCACACATGTATGGTCAACGGATCTTCAACAGGCTGTCAATGGGGATTGATACGCTTTGGTTATTTGTTTCCTCCAAAGCTCATGTTGAAATGTGTTCCCCAGTGTCATAGGTGGGGCCTACTGGGAGGTGTGTGGGTCATGGGGACAGAGCCCTCATGAAAGGCTTGGTGCCCTCTCCATGGTAATGAGTGAGCTCTTACTCTAATTAGTTCACATGAGATCTGATTGTTAAAAAGAGCCTCGCACCTCCTCTCCTGTCTCTTGCTCCCTCTCTCACCATGTGATGCATTTGCTTTCCCTTCACCTTCTGCTACGATTGTAGACTTTCTGAGGCCCTCATTAGAAGTAGATGCTGGTGCCAGGATTCTTGTACAGCCTGCAGAACCATAAGCCAAATAAACCTCTTATCTTTATAAATTAACCAGTCTTGGTGTTGGCAACGATTGTTTGGATATGACACCAAAAACACAGGCAATAAAAGCAAAATTCGACAAGGAGGACCATGTTAAACTAAAAAACTTCTGTGCAGCAAAGTACATAATCAGCCGAGTCAAAAGGCAACCTACAGAATGGGAGAAAATATTTGCAAGGCATATATCTGATAAGGAGTTAATCTCCAAAATATATAAGAAACTCCTATATCTCAATAACAAACAAACAAACAAAAAAACACACCAAGGCCGGGCATGGTGGCTCACGCCTGTAATCCCAGCACTTTGGGAGGCCAAGGCGGGCGGATCACGAGGTCAGGAGATCGACACCATCCTGGCAAACACGGTGAAACCCCGTCTCTACTAAAAATGTAAAAAAATTAGCCGGGCGTGGTGGCGAGTACCTGTAGTCCCAGCTTCTCAGGAGGCTGAGGCAGGAGAATGGCATGGACCCGGGAGGTGATGGAGCTTGCAGTGAGCAGAGATCGTGCCACTGCACTCCAGCCTGGGCGACAGAGCAAGACTCCGTCTCAAAAACAAAAACAAGGGCCGGGTGCGGTGGCTCAAGCCTGTAATCCCAGCACTTTGGGAGGCCGAGACGGGCGAATCACGAGGTCAGGAGATCGAGACCATCCTGGCTAACACGGTGAAACCCCGTCTCTACTGAAAATACAAAAACTAGCCGGGCGAGTGGCGGGCACCTGTAGTCCCAGCTACTCGGGAGGCTGAGGCAGGAGAATGGCGTAAACCCGGGAGGCGGAGCTTGCAGTGAGCTGAGATCCGGCCACTGCACTCCAGCCCGGGCGACAGAGCGAGACTCCGCCTCAAAAAAAAAAAAAAAACAAACCAAAAAAACACACACACCAAAAACCAAACCAAAAAAACAGATATGCAAAGAAATCCAAATAACTCAATTAAAAAATGAGCAAACGAAAAGATGTTTCTCCAAAGAAGACGTATGATTCGGCCAACAGGTATAGAAAAGATGCTTAACATCCCTAATCATCAGAGAAATGCAAATCAAATCCACAAGGTGCTATCACATCATACCTGGTAGGATAGCCATTATGAAATTTAAAGAAGAGAAAGAAGAAAAAAGGAAATAAGCATTAGGGAGGATATGGAGAAATTGGAACCCTTGCGTGCTATTGGTGGGAATGTTAAATGGTGCAGTTGCTGTGAAGAACAGTATCAAATCAAAAAATTAAACTCAGAACTATGATGATTCGCCAATCCTACGCTTGGTATTTATTCAAAAAAACTGAAATCAGGATCTTGAAGAGATATCTGCATTCCCATGTCCATTGCAGCATTGTTCCCAATATCCATAAGGTGGAAACAACCTAAATGTCTACTGACAGATGAATGGATAAAGAGAATATGGTATAATGTATACATAAAATAAAATATTAAACAGTCATTGAAAAGAAGGAAATCCTGTCAGATACTATAACATAGATGAACCTTGAGGACATTATGCTAACTGAAATGAGCCAGTTACAGAAGGACAAATACTGCATAATTCAATTTATATGAGGTATCTAAAGTAGTCAAACTAATAGAAGCAGAAAGTGTAGCGGTGGTTGCCAGGGGATGGGGGGAGAGGGAAACAGGGCATTGCTGTTCAGTCAGTGTTAACTTTCAGTTATGTAAGATTTAAAAGTTCTAGATATCTACTGTGAAATACTGTGCTTATAGTTAATATTGTACTGTGCACTTAATAAGATGGTAGAGCTCATGTTATGTGTTTTTTACCATGATAAAAATATGAAGATTGTTACTAGTTTTTACTCTAAGCCCAGTTGAGATCTTACCAGATATATAGCGACTTGGGTTATTCCTAAAGCGATCATCCACTAGAATAAGAGCTCCCCAATCATTTTGGTGTCGAATACATCTAGAAAAAAATAGGGAGAAAATCAAATAATTATAACATCGGAAATAAATCCAGTTTTCCAGTGGGACAGACAGAAAATTGGAAAAAAATCAATTTTAAAGATTCTTTTAAACAATTTGTTATTAGGAGAAAAGTTATAGAAGCTATCCAATACAATGTAACAAAGAATATGTATTAAAAATTCCCTACTTTTGCCAAATATGGATAACTCACATCCAAAATGTTGTATTTTATTTTACACTCAAGAAAATTATAGAAAATATTTTCTAAGATCTTTCTTAACCACATAGACCCTTTGTTTTTTTTTTTAACCTTAAGTATTATAAATAATTGTAGGTTTTATGTAAAGGTCCTTTTTACTAGTTTGATGAGTTTTAAAAATCATGAATAAACATTTAATTTTGTCAAAAATATTCTAAAATTCAATTGACATAACATGTAGTTTTTCTTCTTTTGACTGTTAATATGGTAGATTACACTGGTTCATTTTCAAACACTGAATCATCCTTGCATTCCTAGTCATGGTGTATTATTCTTTTTATAGATTTTTGGATTCAATTTGCTAGTTTTAAAAAATACATTAAAAAATAAAAACATACTTTTTAATAATTATTAAACAATTTTAAAGTGTACGTACAATGCAATGGTTTTTGGTATATTTACAAGGCTGTATAACCTATACCACTTACCTATCCCAGAACATTTTCACCACCCCAAAAAGAAACCCTGTGCCCACTAGCTGTTACTCCAAATTATCCCAATTATTCCCCATTACCTCTGGCAACCACTAATCTTTCTGTCCTTAGAGATTTGCCGATTCTGGACGTTTCATTTAAGTGGAATCATACAATATGTAGTATTTTGTATCTGGCATATTTCACTGAACGTGATGTTTTCAAGATTCACTCATATTGTATCATTTCTCAGTACTTTATTTATAAGTTAATATTTCCACTTTTTGGCTACTATGAATAATGCTGCTAGAAACATTCAGGTACAAGTTTTTATATGAATACATGTTTTTTATTCTCTTGGGCATATACCTAGAAGTGGAACTGGTGAGTCATATGGTAATTCTATGTTTAACTTTTTCAAACACTGCCATACTGTCTTCCAAAGCAGCTGCACATTTTACATTCCCACCTCCTATGTATGAGGGTTCCAAAATCTCCACATCCTCACCATCACTTGTTATTGTATACCCTTCTAAAATTAAATCTACCCTAGGAAGTGTGAAATGATATTTCATTACGGCTTTGATTTGCATTTCCCTGACGACCAATGATGTTGATCATCATTTTTATGTGCTTACTGGCCATTTGTGTATCCTTTTTTGGAGAAGTCTGTTCAAATTATTGGTCCATTTTTAATGGCCCATTTTGTCTTTTTATTATTAAGTTGTAAGAGTTCTTTATATATTCTGGATACTAGATCCTGCTACACATGATTTGCAAATATTTTCTCCATATGTGAGTTGTCTTTTCCATTTCTTGATACTGTCCATTGAAGAATAAAAATTTGAACTATAACAAAGTCCAATTTATCTACTTTTTCTTTGGTTGCTTGTGCTTCTGGTAGCAGATCTGAGAAACTAGTGCCTAATACAAGGTCAAGAAAATTTATACCTGTTTTCACCTTTTTCTGTCTTTGATCCACTTTGAGTTAACTTTTGTATGTGGTATGAGGTAGGAGTCTAATTTCATTATTTGCACATATCCAGTTGTCCCAACACCATCTGGTGAAAAGACTATTCTTTCTTTGAGTTGTCTTGGCACTCTTGTCAAAAACCAATTCACTGTAGATGTATGAATTTGTTTATGGACCCTCAATTCTACCCATTGATCTATACATCTGTCTTGATGCCAGTACAACATAGTCTTGATTAGTGTGGCTTTGTAATAAGTTTGAAATAGAAAACTGTTTGTTCTCCTAGTATGTTCTTCTTTTTCAAGATTGTTTTGACTGTTCTGGGTTCCTTGCCTTTCCATAATAATTTTAGAATCAGCTTCTCAATTTCTGCCAGAAAGTCAGCTGGGATTTTGATTAGTATTGTATTTAACCTCTATATCAATATAGGGGAGTGCTGATATTTTAACAATAAGTCTTCTAATCCATGAACATGGAATTCTTTCCATTTATTTAGAATTTTCATTCAATAATGTTTTGCAGTTTTCCATATATAGATCTTTCATCTCCTTAGTTAAGTATATTTCTAAGTATTTTATTCTTTCTGATGTTATTTTAAATGGAATTTTGTTAAGTTCATTTTTAGATTTTTGGCTCTAGTGAATAAAAATGTCATTTTTTTTTAATATTGGTCTTGTAACCTGAAACCTTGCTGAATCTATCAGTTCTGCTATTTTAAAAATGGATTTCTTAGGATTTTCTGTGTGTAATATATCATTCGCAAATAAAAATAGTTCTGCTTCTTCCTTTCCAATCTGTATACCTTTCTTTCTTTTCCTTGTCTCACTGCCCTGGTTAGAACCTCCAATACAATATTGAACAGAAGTGGTAAGAGTGAAAATCACTGTTGTGATCTTGAACTTAGGAAAAACATTTCAGTCTTTTACGATTAAGTGTGATGTTAGCTGTGAGTTTTTCATAGATGACCTCATTAAAGCTAAGTAAGTAACCTTATATTCCCACTTTGTTGAGTATTTTCATCACGAAAATGTGTTGAATAGTGTTTTATGCTTTTTTTTTTTTTTTTTTTGCATCTTTAGAAGATCATGTGGTTTTGGTCTTCTGTTAATATGGTGTATTACATTAACTGATTTTATAAAGCATGTTGAACCAATCTTGGATTGCTGGGATAAATCTTACTTGGTCGTGGTGTATAATCCTTTTAGTATGTTGCTGATTCTGTCAATGGCTTGTATTTCTATAGTCATATGAAATATTGCCGTACAATCTTCTTTTCTTGTAATGTATTTTACTTGTTTTAGTATCAGATAATACTGGCCACATAGAATGAATTGGTAAAAATTCTCTTCCATTTTTTGCTAGAGTTAATGAAAGATTAATGCTAATTCTTCTGTAAATTTTTGGTAGAATTCACCAGTGAAGCCATTTAATCATGAGGCTGAGGCAGGAGAATCACTTGAACCTGGGAGGTAGAGGTTGCAGTAAGCTGACATCGCATCACTGCATTCCAGCCTGAGCGAGAGTGAGACTTTGTCTCAAAAAAAAAAAAAAAAAAAAAAAAAAGTGGGGGAAGTGTTTTGATGACAAATTCTATCTTTACTTGTTATACATCTATTCAGATATTCTATTTCAGCTGGTCGCAGTGGCTCATGCCTGTAATCCCAGCAGTTTGGGCGGCCGAGGCAGGCTGATCACAAGGTCAGGAGTTCGATACCAGCCTGACCAACATGGTGAAACACCATCTCTACTAAAAATACAGTCGGGCATGGTGGCAGGCACCTGTAATCCCAGCTACTCAGGAGGCTGAGGCAGGAGAATTGCTTGAACCTGGGAGGCGGAGGTTGCAGTGAGCCGAGATAATGCCACTGCACTCCAGCCCAGGTGACAGTGTGAGACTCCATCTCAAAAAAAAAGAAAAAGAAAAAAAAGATATTCTATTTCTTCTTGATATATTCTCAGTATTTTGTGTCTATCTATGAATTTGTCCATTTAATCTAAGTTATTTCTCATCACACAATTTTTTTTTTTTTTTTTGAGACGGAGTCTTGCTCTGTCGCCCAGGCTGGAGTGCAGTGGCGCGATCTCGGTTCACTGCAAGTCCCGCCTCCCGGGTTCACGCCATTCTCCTGCCTCAGTCTCCTGAGTAGCTGGGACAACAGGCGCCCACCACCACGCCCGGCTAATTTTTTGTATTTTTAGTAGAGATGGAGTTTCACCGCATCACACAATTTTTGAAGGTATTCTCTTATAATCCTTTGTATTTCTGTAAGGTAGTAACATCTCTTTCATTTCTAATTTTAGTAAATTAGAAGTTCTCTGTATTTTCTTTGGTCAGTCTTGGTACAGGTCTGTCAATTTTGTTGATCTTTTCAACAAATCAACTTTTGTTACCTTGGTTATTCTCTACTGTTTTTTGAATTCTCTATTTCATTTATTTCCTTTCCAATCTCTAGTATTTCCTTTGATTGCCTTGCTTTGGGTTTAGTTTGCTCTTTTTTTCCTAATTCCTTAAGGTGGAAGGTTAGACTATTGATTCCAGATGTTTATTCTTTTAAAATACAGATGTTTACAGCTTTTTTTTTTTTTTTTTTTTTTGGAGATAGTCTCTCGCTCTGTCAGCCAGGCTGGAGTGCAGTGGCATGCTCTCAGCTCCTTGCAACCTCCACCTCCTGGACTCAAGCAATTCTCCTGCCTCAGCCTCCCAAGTAGCTGGGATTACAGGCCTGTGCCACCACGCCTGGCTAAATTTTGTATTTTTAGTAGAGATGGGGTTTCACCATGTTGGCCAGGCTCGTCTCAAACTCCTGACCTCAGGTAATCCACCCACCTCAACCTCCCAAACTACTGGGATTACAGGCATGAGCCACCACGCCCAGCCTAGATGTTTACAGCTTTTTAAAATTTCCCTGGGAGCAGTACTTTCACTGTGTCCCCCAAATTTTGGGACATTGTTTCCATTTTCATTTATCACAATGTGTTTTTCAATTTTCCTTCTGATTTCTTCTTTGACCCATTGGTTATTTAAAAGTGTGTCATTGAATTTCCATGTATTTGTGAATTTTCCATTTTTCCTTCCATTATTGAGTTCTGGTTTATTTCATTGTGGTCAGAAATAATACTTGTAATGATTTCAACCTCTTAACATTTATGGAAACTTATTTTATATTTTATGGATGAATGGATGGTCTATCCTGAAGAATGTGTCACGTTCACTTGAGGAGAATGCATATTCTCCTGTTGTTGGGTGAAGTGTGCTACAGATGTCTGTTAGGTTTGTTTGTAGTCGTTGGTTTGTAGTTTTGTTCAAACCAACAAAACTACAAACTTTATTTCCTGTTGATTTTCCTTCTAGTTGTTCTATCCATTATTGAGTAGGGTATGGAAGTCTCCAAGTATTACTAAATTCTTGATTTCTGGTGCTTTTTGCTAGATGTGTTTTGGGGCCTTTTATGTTAACTACATATGTTTATAATTGCACATGTTTTGACTTGTTATACATTCTTCAGAGAATGGCTGTTTTTTTTTTTTTTTTTTTTGAGACAAGAGTCTCACTCCTGTTGCCCAGGCTGGAGTGCAGTAGTGAGATCATGGCTCACTGCAGCCTCAACTTCCTGGGCTCAGGTGATTCTCCCACCTCAGTCTCCTGAATAGCAGGGATTATAGGTACATGCCCCTACACCCGGCTAATTTTTTTGTACTTTTAGTAGAGACAGGGTTTCATCATGTTGCCTAGGCTAGACTTGAGGGCTCAAGCAATCTGCCCACCTCAGCCTCCCAAAGTGCTAGGATTGCAGGCAGGATGGCATTTTTATCATTATAAAATGTTAATTGTTTCCATTAACATTTATTTTGTCTTAAGGGTCTATTTTATCTATTAGTATAACCAAACCAGCTCTCTTTTGTTTACTATTTGCATGGTATGTCTTTCCCATCATTTTATTTTCAACCTATTTGTGTTTTATAAACTAGTGTTTCTCTTGCAGACAGTATATATCATATTATTTTCAATCCATTCAGCCAAACTTTGCCTTTAGACTGGAGTGTTTAATCCATTTATATTTAATGTAATTACTGTTAAGGTAGGATTTACTTAGCTATTTTGTAAAATACCCACTTTGCTATTTGCTTTCTATATGCCTTATGTATTTTGTTCTTCTGTCTTTCCATTACTTTCCATTTTCTCCAATAGACACCAGTATATAATTTTAATTCTCTTATCATTTACATTACTATATTTTCTAAATTATTTTTATTAGTGGTTGAAGAGTATAATAAACACATCAACAAGTAATAACCTAGTCAGTATCATTACCAACTTAATTTCAATAGTACACAAAAATGGTCCTTCTGTTCCCTCACCTATCACCTTTGGGTTGTTATTGTCATATAAATTATATCTTTAAACATTGTATGCTGGTGCAGAAGAATTAACATTGTAGGTTGGATTATTTATCCCTAGAAAGGTCTGTTTAAAGGTGGCTCTGGGCTGATGAATGAAAACTTAGATTCAGGAGGGTTCCTGTGATTGACTGATAAGAGAGTCTCACTGTGCCTAAACTGTTTGAGTAAACAATATATTAATGCTGAATACTTATTCTCCTTTTGAGAGTCTAGTCTTCTGGAAACTGCTAGGCAGACCAGCCCCAATAAAATCCCTGGGTGTTAATGAGTTCCTCTGATTGGAAATATTTCATGCGTGTTGCCACAACTCATCGCTTGGGGAAGTGTGTTCTGTGTAACTGCACTGGGAGAGGACACTTAGAAGCTTAAGACTGGCTCCCTGGACTTTGTCCCATGCACATGTTCTGTTCTCTTTGCTGATTGTGCTTGCTATCATTTCACTGTAATAAATCCTAGCCATGTATACAGTTATATCCTGAGGCTATCTAACTGTCCCAAGTGAATTACTGAACTTGAAGGTGGTCTTGGCAACCCACGAGACAATCACCACAGATTTACAATTATTTTATGCAGTTGCTCTTTTTAAAAAATCAGGAGAAAAAGAATTATAAGCAAGAAATACATTTATATTAACTTTTATATTTACCTATGTCATTATCTTTGTGGATATTCTTTATTTCATCATGTGCATTTGACTTACTTCCTAATATCCTTTCATTTCAGCCTGGAAGACTCCTTTTAGTAATTCTTGTAGGACAAGTTTGCTACAGAGTAATTCTCTTGGTTTTTGTTTATTTGGGAATATCTTAATTTTTACCTTGGCCGGGCGCAGTGGCTCAAGCCTGTAATCCCAGCACTTTGGGAGGCCGAGACGGGTGGATCACGAGGTCAGGAGATCGAGACCATCCTGGCTAACACGGCGAAACCCCGTCTCTACTAAAAATACAAAAAATTAGCCGGGCGAGGTGGCGGGCGCCTGTGGTCCCAGCTACTCAGGAGGCTGAGGCAGGAGAATGGCGTGAACCTGGGAGGCGGAGGTTGCAGTGAGCTGAGATCCGGCCACTGCACTCCAGCCTGGGCGACAGAGCAAGACTCCGTCTCAAAAAAAAAAAAAAAAAAAAAAATTTTTTTTACCTTATTTCTGAAGGACAGTTTTGTTAGATATAGTATTCTTAGTTGACGGTCATTTTCTTTCAGCACTTTGACCGTGTCAATTAACTGCTTCCTGGTCTGGAGGATGTTTTGTACATGATGAGTTATTTCTCTCTTGCTGCTTTCTAGATTCTGTCTTCTGGCTGTTTGATTTCAACCATCTAGATAGGAATCTCCCTGAGTTCATCCTACTTGGAGTTCGCTTATCTTCTTGGATGTATAAATTAATGTTTTTAATCAAATTCAGAACATTTTCAGCCATAATTCTTCAAGTATTCTTTCTGTTATTTTTTCTCTTCTGTCCTTTTGGGACTCCACATATGCATATGTTGGTACAATTGATGAGGTTCTACAGGTCTCTGAGATTATGCTAGTTGTTCTTCATTGTTTTTCTTTCTGTTCCTCAGAGTGAATAACCTCAATTGATGTTTAAGTAAATCAATTCTTTCTTCTGCCTGCTTAAATCTGCTGTTGGGCCCCTGTAATGAATATTTCATTTTAGCTATTATACTTTCCAACTCCAGAATTGCAATTAGGTTTTTGTTAAGCAAATTTTATCTCTTTATTGATATTCCCTATTTAGTGAGGTAAGACATCATTCTCATAGTTTTTGATACAGTTTGCTTAGTTATTGAACATATTTGAACTAGCTGTCTCTCCTAACGCATAGCTTTGTCTACTAAGACAAATGTCTGGGTTCCCTCAGGGATAGTTTCTATTATTTTTTTTTCTCTTAGTGTACAGTTATACTTTGTTATGTGTCATGATTTCTGTTTAAAACAGTACATTTTAAATAATATAATGTGGCAAATACAGTAATCAGATTATTCTCCCTCTTCAAGGTTTTTTGTTCTTGTAATTTACCTAAAATAATACTGTAAAGTCTGTATTCTGTCACGTGTGGTCATTGAAGACTGCTTGGTTAACTTAGTAGTCAGCTAATAATTAGACAGAGATTTCCTTAAATGTCTAGAATCATCATGTCTCCCATTCTTTGCCAAGAGTCTCTGCATGTATTGGGACATAATTTCAATCCTCAGCAAGGTAGGTAATAACTCTGATCTTGATTTCACTTCCTGATTCAGTAGAGTACCAAAGTGATAGCTTAAGGCCTTTTCAGGTCTTTTCTTGGCATGTCCACATCACTGGTCACATGCACAGTCCTACACATATGCATGGCCACTAAAATCCCAGGAATATGTCAGAACTTTAAAAGCTCTCTATGCACATCGCATTCCTCAGCTTTTCTCGTTACATTTTTTGGCTAGCCTCTCACTTGCCCCAAATGTCATTCATTGTCTCAGGTAGCTGTGAAGTTAAACAGCTGGCTGGGTGAGCTCTGAGTCAGGTCAAATAAAGATAGCCTTGTGAGTGGGGTCTTCCAGGAAACTCCCAGGTAGGTCACATAATTCTCTGGAAATGTTCTCCAGCCCCGTTTTGCTCCTTCCAATGACTGTCAAGTTGCTGGCTTTTCTCATGATTTCAGGCTGTTGATTTTTAAGGCTATTGTGAACTTGGAGAGAGGTGAGAACAGAGCAAGTTAAAATACCACAAAGCTTACTGTTCTTACTGTAATTCAGCTATTTTTAAGGAGTAAATGCTTCTTAGAATGCTGTAACTTTTGATTAATACCCAGAGTTTTGATAAAGTTGATTCTAACTTATTTTTGCCTATTTTCTCATTGCTTTTAGAAATTTTAAAGGTCTTTGTTCTGCCATTTTTGAGGACCTCAGCCAATTTGCTGGCACTCTATAAAGGACATCTTCATCTGTGTTTCAGAGGGATATTGATCTACAGTTGTTTTTTTTTAACTTTTATTTTAGTTTCAGGAATACATGTGCAGGTTTGTTTCAGAGGCAAATTGCATGTCATGGGGATTTGTTGTGACAAATTGGGACAGATTATTTTGTCACCCAGGTAAAAAGCAGCATAGTATCCAACAGGTAGTTTTCCTCACTCTCCTCCTACTCTCCACCCTCAAGTAGGCCCTGGTGTCTATTGTTCCCTTCTCTGTCCACATATACTTGATGTTTAGCTCCCGTGTATAAGTGAGAACATGTGGTATTTGGTTTTCTGTTCCTGCATTAGTTCATTTAGAATAGCCTCCAGCTCCATTCATGTTGCTGCAAAGGACATGATCTTATTCTTTTTTATGGTTGCATAGTATTCCATTGTGTTTATGTACCACATTTTCTTAATCCAGTCTACTATCAATAGGCATTTAGGTTGATTCCACATCTTTGCTACTGTGAACAGTGCTGTGATGAACATACAGATACATATATCTTTATGGGAGAATGATTTACATTCCTTTGGGTATATATCCAATAATAGAATTGTTGGGTTGAACAGTACTTCTGCTTTAACTTCTTTCAGAAATCAACAAACTGCTTTCCACAGTGGCTGAACTAATTTACGTCCCCACCAGCAGTATATATGTGGTCCCTATTCTTTGTAACCTTGCCACCAGCATCTGTTTTTTTTTTTTTTTTTTTTTTTTTTTTTTTTTTTTTTTTGACTTTTTAACGATAGCCACTCTGACTGGTATGAGATGTTATCTTGTGTGTGTGTGTTTTGGAGACAGAGTCTCACTCTGTTGCCCAGGCTGAAGTGCAGTGGCACAATCCCAGCTCACTGCAACCTTCACCTCCTCGTTTCAAACAATTCTCCTGCCTTAGCCTCCCAAGTAGCTGGAATTACAGTTATGTGTCACAATGACCAGCTAATTTTTGTATTTTTAGTAGAGATGGGGTTTCACCATATTGGGCAAAGTGGTCTTGAACTCCTGACCTCAAGTGACCCGCCCGCCTTGCCCTCCCAGTGTTGAGATTACAGGTGTGAGCCACCGCGCCCAGCCGCATTGTGGTTTTGATTTGCATTTCTCTAATGATTAGCATGTTGAACATCTTTTCATATGCTTCTTGGCCACATGCATGTCTCCTTTTGAGAAATGTCTGTTCATGTCCTTTGGCCACTTTTTAATGGGGTTGTTTTTTGCTTGTCAATTTAAGTTCCTTATGGATTCTGGATATTAGATGTTTGTAAGATACATAGTTTGCAAACATTTTCTCCCATTCTCTGGGTTGTCTTTACTCTATTGATATTTTGCTGTGCAGAAGCTCTGTAGTTTAATTAAGTCCCATTTGTCGATTTTGTTTTTGTTGCAATTGCTTTTGGTGTCTTCATCATGAAATCTTTCTAGAGCCTATGTCCAGAATGGTATTTCCAAGGTTTTCCTCAAGGGTTTTTAGTTTAAGGTTTTACATTTAAGTCTTTAATTCACCCTGAGTTGGTTGTTGTATATAGTGTAAGGAAGGGGGTCCAGTTTCAATCTTCTGCATATGGCTAGCCAGTTAGGTCCCACTTGTCAATTTTTATTTTGTTGCAGTTGCTTTTGAGGACTTAGTCACAAATTCTTTGCCAAGTCGGATGTTTAGAACAGTATTTCCTAGGTTTTCTTCTAGGATTTTTATAGTTTGAGGTCTTACACTTAAATCTTTAATCCACGTTGAGTTCATTTTAATCCATCTTGAGTTGATTTTTGTATAGGGTAAAAGGGAGGGGGTCCAGTTTCATTCTTCTGCATATAGCAAGCCAATTACTCCAGCACCATTTATTGAACAAGGAGTCCTTTCCCCATTGCTTATTTTTGCTAACTTTGTCAAAGATCAGATGGTTGTAGGTGTGCAGTTTTATTTTTCGGCTCTTACAGTTTTCTTCCCCCCTCCTCCTTTTTCTTTTGTTTTTGTAGTCCTCATCTGGTTTTGATTGCTGGTTAATTCTGGTCTCATAAAATAAATTGGAAAGGATTGCATCTATTTTTCAGAAGAGATTATATAAAATTTGTGTTATTTCTTCTTTAAATGTTTGGTAATATTTGCTAGTGAACACATCTGGGTGGAGAACGTTTTAGAAGGCTTTTAACTATGGATTCTATTTCTTTGCTATATAGCTATACATGTTATCGATTCCATCTTGGCCTCATAAAATAAACTGAGAAGGATTACATCTTCTATTTTTTAGAAGACATCATGTAAAATTTGTGTTATTTCTTCTTTAAAATGTTTGGTAATATTTGTTAGTGAATATATCTGGGTAGATAATTTTTTAGATGGCTTTTAACTATGAATTCTGTTTCTTTGCTGGATAGCTATTCATGTTATCTGTTTCATCTTGGATGAATTTTGGTATTTTGTGGGTTTTGTGGAATTAATCTACTTCATCTAAGTTATCAAATGTATATGTATACAGTTGTTCATAGTATTCCCATATTATTCTTTTAATGTCTGTGGAGTCTGTAGTTATACTATTAATACCTCTTTTATTCTTGATATTAGTAATTGTGGCTTCTCTTTTTTTTCTTTGCTAATTTTGCTAGAGGTTTATCAATTTTATCAGTCTTTTCAAAGAGTCTATTTTTTTTTCTTTTTCAACTTTTATTTTATTTTAGATTCTGGGAGTACATGTGCAGGTTTGTTACAAGGTTATATTGCATGATGTTGGAGTTTGGAGTACAGTTGAACCTATTACCCAGAAAGTAAGCATAGAACACAATAGGTAGTTTTTCAACTCTTGCTTCCCTCCTTCTCTGCCTCCTCTTACATTCCCTAGTGTCTGTGTTCCCATCTTTACGTACATGTGTACCCATTGTTTATCTCCCATTTATAAGTGGGAACATATGGTATTTGGTTTTCTGTTTCTGTGTTAGTTTGCTTAGCATAATGGCCTCCAGTTGCATCCATGTCGCTGCAAGGACATGATTTCGTTCCTTTTTAATAGCTGTGCAGTATTCCATGGTGTCTATGTACCATATTTTCTTTATCCAGTCCACCGTTGATAGGTATTTGAGTTGCTTCTATGTCTTTGCTTTTGTGAATTGTGCTGATTAACACACAGCTGCATGTGTCTATTTGGCAGAATGATTTATTTTCGTTTGGGCATATAATCAGTAATGGAATTGCTGAGTTGAATGGTAGCTCAACTCTTAGTTCAAACAGCTTAATTTTAATTTCTCTGATTTCATTATTTTTGTTACAATTCATCAATTTATACTTGTTTTTATTATTCCTTTTTTTCCTGTTTGCCTCACATTTATTTAGCTCTTGTTTTTCTAGCTTCATAAGGTAGAAACTAAGATCACTGATTTGAGGATTTTTTTCCTAAAATAAGCATTTAATGATATAAATATCCATTTGAGCACTGCTTTAGCTGCAGTCCTTACATTTTGATATGCTGTATTTTCATTTTTGATCAGGTCAAAATATTTTCTAATTTTACTTGAAACTTGCTGTTTTGTCTATGGATTATTTAGAAATATGCTGCTTAATTTCCAAGTATTTGGACATTTTTCTGTTATTGATTTCTAGTTTAAACTAGATTAGTAGTTTAATTCCATTACTGTCAGAGAACATACTGGACTTGAGTTGGCTAATAATGTTGCTCAAGTCATCTATCTATATCTTTATTAGTTTGTCTACTAGTTCTGTTACTGAGAGGAATTTTGAAGTTTCCAACTATAATTGTATATTTGTCTATTTTTCTCTTCAGATCTGTCAGTTTTTGCTTCATGTATTTTGAAACCCTGTTTTGGGGTGCATACACATTTATGATTCTTACGTCTTCTTGGTGAATTCACCCTGTTATCATTATGTAATGTTCTCTTTTATCCCTAATTTTATTTGCTTGGAATTCTACTTTATCTGGTATTAAATAGTTACTTGAGTTAGATCATTGGTATTTTGAATTCTGGTCTCCTTTCTTAATCTACCTACTAGTGCTTACTTTTCAGAGTTCTCAAACAGCTATTCCACATATTCTGTCTAGGTTTTTTAGACTATTAAATATGCTTACTTCATCTTACCTAGGACTGAAACGCTCGAACTATTTTTTAAAGTTAATTTAATTTTAGCTTTGTAAATTTTAACTTTTATCAAAGAAACACAAACACATAGTTTTATGTTTTCAGTGAAAAACGTAACTGTCCTTTCCCCACCCACCTCCTGTTTACAATTCCCATTCCTCGGAAACAATTGCTTTCAATTTTTTAGGTAGCTCTTCTGGTTTTTATCTCCATTTTTCTAAGGAATATTCATCCTACTGCTACTTCTTGGTTTTTGAACTTGAGAACTTACGTACTGATTCTCTCCTGTGGAAGATGTTTATTTCTCTTATACCACTGATACTTCACCATCCCTTCCTGGGAATATTAACAACTGAGTCACAGAGTGCACTATAATTACATTTCCTTTATTGTACAAGACTTTTTGCCTTCCCTGGAGTTAATAACTGCCTCTTCTTCTTATGGATTAATTTTTTAATGTTTTCTATCATTAATTAATCCCCAAACCATGCCACAGCTGTAAAAATTCTTCCCAGTATGGTCAAATCTTCCATCCTCTGAACTCAATTTGGACTACTTGCTGCACTGCTATCATCCCACAGTTTTCCTTCCTGGTTGTTTTA
Organism: Rhinopithecus roxellana; assembly: GCF_007565055.1. NCBI lineage: Eukaryota > Metazoa > Chordata > Mammalia > Primates > Cercopithecidae > Rhinopithecus > Rhinopithecus roxellana. Next base: position 23,818,738 of record NC_044567.1, read on the forward strand.
GGAATTATCTTTGCCTCTATTCTGGATTGTAACCCTAGTTTCCTGCATCCTTGATATTCCTTTTTGAATTTTTTTTTTTTTTATTTTGATGGAGCACATCTTCCAGTAACATCTTGAGAAAGTGTCCATTTGAAGCAAATGTTTTAGGTCCTTATATGTTGAAGGTTTTATTTTGTCTTATAGTTTGTTAGTTTGGCTTGAATAGAACTTAAGTTATAAATCCAAAATATCCCTAAAATATTTGAAGACAATTTTTTCTATTTTTTTGGTTTCAGTGTTGCTTTTCAGAAGTCTGTTGTGATTCTGATTCTCTATCTTTTGTGAGATAGAGACCTGTCTTTTTGTCTTTGGAAGATTTTAAGACTTTTTCTTTATCCGCTGGTACTTGGAAAGGACACAGTGAAGTGCTTTGTAGCTTTTCCTCCTTTACCTGTGCCTTAGTGAGCCCCTTCAATCAGGAAATCATGTTATTCAATTCTGAGAAATTTTCTTGAGTTATTTCTCTGAGATGTTTCTTTCCTTTATTTTTTCTGTTCTCATGATCTGGGCCTCCTATTTATCAGAAGTTGGTTATTGCATACTGATCCTCTAATTTTCTAGTTCTTCTTTCCCGCTTTCTCTTTTTGATCTGGAAAATTTCAATTTTATCTTCCAAGCCCTATTATGCATTTAAAATTTGTTGGTATCATGTTAATTTCTAAGAACTTCTTATTCTTTTGTTCTTGTTTCATGGAGGCAATATGGTACATCTCTATGCATATAAATATTTTTTTGAAGATTTCTCCTATCTGGGGTTGGCAAACTATAGCCTGTAGTGCCCACAAAAATTACCCATGTCTTGTTTTTGTACAGCCTCCAATGTGTAGGAATGGTCTTCACTTTTTTTTTTTTTTTTTGAGAAAGCGTCTCATTCTGTCGCCCAGGCTGATGTACAGTGGTGCAACCTCGGCTCACTGCAACCTCCACTTCCCGGGTTCAAGTGATTCTCTTCCCTCAGCCTCCTGAGTAGCTGGCATTACAGGCGTGCACCACCATACCCAGCTAATTTTTGTATTTTTAGTAGAAATGGGGTTTCACCATGTTGGCCAGGCTGGTCTCAAACTGCTGACCTCAAGTGATCATTTTTAAGAGGATTAAGGAAAAAACATACACAGTAGTCCCCTACAGCTGCAATCTTGCCTGTGGTCAAAGTTACTCATGGTCAAATGTCCAAAAATATTAAATGGAAAATTCCAGAAATAATTCATACATTTTAAAATGCATGCCTTTCTGAGCTGCATGATAAAAATCTCATGCTGTCCCACTCAGGATGTTAATCATCCCTTTGTCCACCATGTCCACGCTGTATACTCTTTTTGCCTGTTAGTCATTTAGTAGCCATCTTGGTTATCAGATAGAAAAAACACAGTATACACAGAGTTTGGTACTACCCATAGTTTCAGGCATTTAGTGGAAGTTGTGGAATCTATCTTCTCTGGTTAAGGAGAGACTACTGTACTGTCTGGCCCTTTATAGAAAGCACTGGCCAATCCTTGTTCTAGTCTGTTGTGCTGTTTCTATTTTCTCAGAGTTCTTCTCCTCTGTTTTTGTTTGCTTTGTTGTATTTGTTTTGTTTTTGTTGTTGTTTTGGTCTGTTTTTCATGTTAGAGACTTTGACAATCTGGTGAAGACTCTGCACTTAAGAGTAAGGCACTAAAACAATGATTGGCAGCTCTGAATGTATGGGTAGAGCTTATACGCTGGGAAGTTTGCTATAGGGTAATTTGGTAGGAACCAGGCCAATTTGTAGATGCTTTCTCATGGGGTGGTCAGTTTCCCTAAAGAGGAATTCTACACCCTTGGGAGACGTAAGACTGATTGTCAGTCTGCTCAGAGCTAAAAAGAAAAGGGGAATGGAGTTCTCACATTCAGTATGTAGAATCCCCATATATAATATAAACCTCCATCTTTAATACATACTCAGCTGTGCCTGGTGTTGAAGAATATGGAGACTCTGTTGTTCAATCTTTCCAGAAATAAACCTGGGTGAGAGAGGGGGCTAATTGTTTCTTATACTAACTTGCAACCAAACCACCTGTTTTTAAACCTCACTTTCATTGACATTTTAGATTGCTCCAAATCCTAGGCTTTTTCATCCATGAATCTGAAAGTTCTTGTTGACTATCATCAATGTAGATTTAAATTTCAGCTTTGTCTTGCCTGCTAAGTCACTCAGTCATTCATCTGTTTTCCAGTGTTCAAAATTTGTTGATACTACTTGTCTGTCACTGTCTCCTCTCTCTCTTTGTAACATTGTAGGTTTGACATTTTCATTCCTTTATTATCATAGGATTTTGAGGGGGTGAAGAGTAACATAAATGTTCAATTTTTCTACAAAGACTAAAAAAAATCTAAATTTTATAGGGCATTATTTTTTGATATTATTTTACAGTAACCTATAGGCTCCAAGGCAACAGACCATAATAACACTGGGAAGGATAGGAAGATGACTATTGTCAACACTACAGAAGAATATTGAAAGTCAATGGAAAGTCAGTGTGCCACTGTATTTTGGTTCCAGTTTGATTTATGTTTAAAGCATTCTGTGGTATGGTAGAAAGGTACTTCTGTTAATGAAACAATTTAAAGAAATAAGATTTCACCTTTTCTTTTTACCATTGTTTTCAAACTGCCTTGCTTAAATGAATATGCCCACTTGAGACAAAGATTATGCTTTCAGTAAAGCAACAAAGACTAGTAAGGAAACTCATAGTGCAGTTGTAACCTGGTTGCAAAACCATCTGGTATGTTTCCAAAGGCTGTTCTTGTATTTCATAGACTTATATTACTTCAAATACTCTTAACAGTCCCATGTGTGCTTAAAAAAATTAACATTAAAAAGAATCCATTGGTTTCTGCTTACTTTAGATCTTCTGTATCCCTTACAAGAAGAGTGACTCAGAGTATAAGCACCTTTTCTGTCAATCAATATACATTATGAGTTTTATTAAATAACATAAAACATTTGCTTGATCTTTATTTTTTTAATTTTAAAAATTTTACTTATTGATTGGTTTTAAAAGGATAAGCTCCTTTGTAACAAATTATTAATTATTGGCATTATTCTCTGAAAATCAGTAAAATGATAGCTGGGCTCTCCATTTAAAAAAATTAATAAAATACTAAAAGTACAGTATTATATATCAATACTATAAATACATGATTTTTATGATATTCCAGGAAAGCATGTTTTGAAGCTCTAAAAGTTCTCTGGGCAATGTTGTATGGCGGGAAAAAGCACTGAACCTCACATTTTTCATTAAACAAGCATTTGAGACTTGGTTGCTGAGAATGTAAAAACATGTAACTCATGTTCAAGGAAGAAAACAGGCTATTACAATACAATGAGATATGTGCTATAATACAGATAGCAACCAAAATACTATAGGTTTACTAACGTATAAATAACTCTAGTTGGAGAAGTTTTAAAGGTCCTCATAAAGGACATGACTTTCAATGAGGTTTTGATTGCTAAATTTGCCAAATGAATTATATGATAACGTATAAGCCAAGGCAAAGCGTAATGAAAGAATATAGCATGTTTGATAGCTTAACAGTGACATGCTTATGTTTAATAGTGAAAAATTCGGTGGCTAGAGGTAAAGCATAAGAATGAAAAAGCAAGTATTACAGTTTTAGAAGTGGATGGGACCAAGATGTAAAGGGCCATTTAGTAGCCATATGGCCTTAGAAAAATAATTTAATTTCTCATAACCAGTTTAAAAACAACTCAGGCTGAGGCAGGTGGATCATCTGAGGTCAGGAGTTTGAGACCAGCCTGGTCATCATGGTGAACCCCATCTCTACTAAAAATATAAAAATTAGCTGGGCATGGTAGTGCGTGCCTGTAGTCCCAGCTACTCAAGAGGCTGAGGCAGGAGAATCGCTTGAACCTGGGTGGAGGAGGTTGCAGTGAGCCAAGATTGCGCCACTGCACTGGGTGACAGAGTGAGACTCCATCTCAAAAAAAAAAAAAAAAGCAAATCAAATAAAACATCAAGTAGCAACATGCATTGCTACTGGAAGTGATTGGTAGAAGAATCAAGTGAGATATGTGGAAAAGGTTTGTAAACGAGAAAACCGCATACAAACATAACTTTTGTTTCACATGGTTTCTTGAAATTCAAGGCATTGCTTATACTAAAAGGAAGAAAAATCAACTGAGGTAAGTATATTTATATTTTCTTAAAATTGAGTATAATGACTAAAAGTAAACAATTTCAAAAATATATTCAAGTTCCCCTAGAAACTATTAGCTGAATATTAAAATTCAAAAAAACAAAAAACAAAAAACAGAAAAAAAACACAGGTCAATCAGCAGGGAGACACAAAGTAAGCAGATGTGATGCTTCAATAACCTGCAGTGCAACTTGATTCCAAGTAAAATGGGATTTCTAGGAAGAAAAGGGGAGCAGGATCTCTGTAGCTTAACTGTAGACCTGAATCACTCAGTTTGAAGAAAAACATTTGCAGAATACCATTCTAAAATGATGGGGAGTGGCTGGATGTGGTGGCTCACGCATGTAATCCTAACACTTTGGGAGCCTGAAGCGGGAGGATCACTTGAGGCCAGGAGTTCAAGACCAGCCTGGCCAACATAGCAAAACCCTGTCTCTACTAAAAATACAAAAATTAGGCCGGGCGCGGTGGCTCAAGCCTGTAATCCCAGCACTTTGGGAGGCCGAGACGGGCGGATCACGAGGTCAGGAGATCGAGACCATCCTGGCTAACACGGTGAAACCCCGTCACTACTAAAAATACAAAAACTAGCGGGGCGAGGTGACGGGCGCCTGTAGTCCCGGCTACTCAGGAGGCTGAGGCAGGAGAATGGCGTAAACCCGGGAGGCGGAGCTTGCAGTGAGCTGAGATCCGGCCACTGCACTCCAGCCCGGGCGACAGAGCGAGACTCCGCCTCAAAAAAAAAAACAAAAAAACAAAAAACAAACCAAAAATTAGCCAGGTGTGGTGGCATGTGCCTGTAATCCCAGCTACTCAGGAGGTTGAGGCAGGAGAATCGCTTGAACCCAGGAGGTGGAGGTTGCAGTGAACTGAGATCACGCCACTGCACTCCAGCCTGGGCAACAGAGCAAGACTCTATCTCAAAATAATAATAATAATAATAATAATAATAATAATAATAATAAATAAAATGATGGGGAGTACAGTGGGTGAAATGTTCTAGGGCTTAAATCTAGTTGTTGTAGTCTTATGTCTAAGCTATACACAAATACATATAGCTTACATATATGCATACATATACATATACCTATGTCTAAGCTATACACAAATCTGAACTCACGTGCAATCTGGTTTACAAACGGGCTAATGTAAGTACGCAAGACACCAGAAAAATCGAAATTTTTGATTTCACTGGGTAAGATCATGATTAGTTGTGGGACTTCTGGTTGAAGTGCAAATATGTCAACTGGTCATGTTTTCATTTTACTGTTATCCTATTTCTTCTTTTTAGATGGAGTCTCCATCGCCCAGGCTGGAGTGCAGTGGCATGATCTCAGCTCAGTGCAACCTCCACCTACCAGGTTCAAGCAATTCTTCTGCCTCAGCCTCCCCAGTAGCTGGGACTACAGGTGCCCGCCACCACACCCAGCTAATTTTTGTATTTTTAGTAGAGACGGGGTTTTACCATGTTGACCAGGCTGATCTCAAACTCCTGACCTCAGGTGATCCACCCGCCTCCGCCTCCCAAAGGGCTGGGATTACAGGCATGAGCCACCTCACCTGGCCCAGCCTGTTTCTATGAATTATCCAAATGCCTTACAGCTTCACTAAGAAATAAATAATTACATGGTTAAGCTAATTACAATTTCACAGAGAATATAAAATATTAATTTGCAGGCCAAACACAGTGGCTCATGCCTGTAAGTCCAGCACTTTGGGAGGCCGACGCAGGTGGATCACGAGATCAAGAAATCGAGACCATCCTGTCCAACATGGTGAAAACCCATCTCTACTAAATATACAAAAATTTGCTAGGCGTAGTGGTGCGAGCCTGTAGTGCCAGCTACTTGAGAGGCTGAGGCAGAAGAACCGCTTGAATGCAGGAGACAAAGGTTGCAGTGAGCTGAGATTGTGCTACTGCACTCCAGTCTGGCTACAGAGAGACTTCATCTCAAAAAAAAAAAAAAAAAAAAAATTTAATTTGCACAAAATCTAATTATAGCATTTATAAATTAGATGTTGATGCCCTACAATATGAAATTAAGGGAGAGTAATGCACCACATAATGATGTTTCCATCAATGTGTAGTGCATATATGATAGTGGTCCCATAAAATTATAATGGAGCTGAAAAATTCCTATCACCTAGTGATGTCACCATTGTAACATTATAGCACAATGCATTACAAGTGCTTGTGGTGATGCTGGTGTAAACAAACCTACTGTGCTGCTAGTCTTATAAAAGTATAGCACATACAATTATGTATAGTATATAATACTTGATAATGATAATAACTATGTTACTGGTTTGTGTATTTACTATATTGTACTTCTTATCATTATTTTAGAGTGTACTCCTTTCACTTATATTAAAAAAAAAAAGTTAACTATAAAACAGCTTCAGGCAGATCCCTCAGGAAGAATTCCAGAAGAAGGCATTGCTATCATAGGAGATGACAGCTCCATGCATGTTATTTATTGGTTCTGAAGACCTTCCAGTGATTCAAGACATGGAGGTAAAAGACAGGGATATTGATGCTCCTGATCCTGTGTAGGCCTAGGCTACTACCTGAGTGTTCATGTCTTCATTTTTTTTTTTTTTTTTTTGAGATGGAGTCTCGCTCTGTCACCCAGGCTGGAGTACAGTGGGGCAATCTAGGCTCAATGCAGCCTCCACCTCCCGGGTTCAAGTAATTCTCCTGCCCCAGCCTCCCAAGTAGCTGGGATTATAGGCACCTGCCACCACACCCAACTAATTTTTGTATTTTTAGTACGGACAGGGTTTCACCATGTTGGCCAGACTGGTATCGAACTCCTGACCTCAAGTGATCTGCCCACCTTGGCCTCCCAAAGTCCTGGGATTACAGGCATCAACCATTGAGCTCCCCATGTCTTCATTTTTAACAGAAAAGTTTACAAAGTAAAAAAATAAAAAACAAAAATTTCAAAAATAGAAAAAGCTTATAGAATAAGGATATAAAAATTATTTTTGTAAAGCTGAATAATTTGTGTTTTAAGCTAAGTGTTGTAAAAGAGTCAAAAAGGTAAAAAAAAAGATTAAAAGTTTATAAAGTAAAAAAATTACAGTAAGCTGGGCACAGTGGCGTGTACCTGGAGTTCCAGCTACTTGGGAGGCCGAGGTGAGAGGACTGCTTGAGCTCAGGTGTTTGAGACCAGCCTGGGCAACACAGTGACACCCCATCTCTCAAAAAGAAGTTAGAGTAAGCTCACGGTAATTTATTCTTGGAAAAATAAAAATAAATAAATTTACTATAGACTAAGTGTACAGTGTTTACAAAGCCTACAGTTAGTGTACAGTAATGTCCTAGGCCTTCACATTCACTCACTACTCGGTCGACTCACTCGGAGCAGCTTATAGCCCTATAAGCTCTATTCCTGGTAAGTGCAATGTACATTTGTACCATTTTTAATATACTGTATTTGTATATAATATTTTTACTGTACCTTTTCTACATTTATATACTCAATTACTTACCCTTGTGTTACAATTGTCTACAGTACAGTAACATGCTATACAGGTTTGTGATCTAGGAGCAATAGGCTATACTATATAGCCTAGATGTGTAGTAGACTATACTATCTAGGTTTCTGTAAGTACATTTTATAATGTTCCCACAACAGTACAATTGCCTAACAACTCACTTCTCAGAATATATCCCTGTCATTAAGTGATGCATGACTGTATAAAATGATGATTTAAAAATGAGTTTCACAAAGCACAAATCTTAATGGATAAGAATATTTAGAAATAGGAGTATCATGATTAAATGTTTAGTAGGCGTTAATTCTTTAGGACCATGATTATGGCTTGTTTTAACCCTTTTTCAATTATTATTTTTTTTTTTTTCAAGACAGGGTCTGGCTCTGTTGCCCAGGCTGGAGTGCAGTGGCATGATTTCGGTTCACTGCAACCCCCACCTCCCAGGCTCAAGCAATCCTCCTACTTCAGCCTCTCAAGTAGCTCACACCTGTAATCCCAGCACTTTGGGAGGTTGAGGTGGGTGGATCACTTGAGGCCAGGAGTTCCAGACCCAGCCAACATGGTGAAACCCCATCTCTACTAAAAACACAAAAATTAGCTGGGCATGGTGGCACATGCCTGTAATCCCAGCTACTCAGGAGGCTGGGGCAGGAGAATTGCTTCAACCCAGGCGGTGGAGGATGCAGTAAGCCAAGATCATGCCACTGCACTCCAGCCTGGGCGACAGAGTGAGACTGTCTAAAACAATAGCAAATTGTGAGTTTTGTTTTGAGAATAACTTATTCTTATTTACTCTTTTCAGATTCTACTTGTGACAGCTATTATTGAAACCATACCTGTTCTTACAGTCCCAGTTAAATAAAATCTTACCAAATTAATTATAAAGAGTAAAGTAGCAAAACTAGCTTTATATATATAGCCCTGTCACAGATAATATTATATTATATTAAATTTCACTCCACTTACCTACCAAGGGCCTGGTTTAAGGCCCTGTAAGCTTGAATTTCATACCACTGACGGCCAGGTAAAAGACCTCTCAATTTTGAATGGTGGTCATTGTATCGTCGTTTTAGTTCAACCTAATAATTTTAAAATATATTATAAAATTTAGTAGATAATTAAAGCTCATTTTAAACATCATACTAACTTCTAAGTTTGAATATACATATTTTTAGGGTAGAGATTTTATTTTGTTTTTCAGTACTGATTTTTTTCATTTCATTAAAAGTTTTATTTAGCTTCACATTCCTTAAATTACGTAATGCATATAATCAGCTGTGTGATCTCAAAGTTTTAGTGAACTTACATTCATTAAATCCATACATTTTCAGTGTACAAGTAGATGAGTTTTGACATATATAGTAATGTAACCACCATCATATTATAGAACATTTTCATTACCCTCAAAAGTTCCTTCTTATCCCTTTATAGCAAATTTCTTTCCTCCATTGCTGGCCCTGGCAACCACTGATCTGCTTTCTGTTTTGCCCTTTATAGAATTTCATATAAATATTATCATATATTATGTAATGACTTGTGACTTTTTTCATTTAGTATACTTTTAGAATTCATTCATGTTGAAAGGTTTATGAGTAGTTCATTCTTTCATGTTTATCCAGTCTGGTAATCTCTGCTTTTTAATTGCAATGTTTAGACCATTTACATTTAACGTAGTTATTGTTGTGATTGGGTTTAAGACTACCACCTTGCTTTTTTTTTCCCCTATCTGTCCCATTTTCTTTTTATCTTTTGGATCAATCAAGTTTCCCCACCCCCCCTCACTAATGCTTCCATATTATTTCCACTACTGGATTATTAGCTATGTCTTTGTGTGTATGTGATTCCTCTAGGGTTTATGATATACATCCTTATTAGTTTACCTTAAAATAATATTATACCACTTCACATATGATGTAAAAATACCACAATATACTTCCATTTCCTTTTATTGTCCTTTATGTGATTGCTGCCATGTATTTTAGTTTTATACATGCTATAAACTCATAAAACATTTTATTATGCTTTAAACAGTACATTATCTTTTAATTTTAAATAAGTTTACAATTTTGAAATAAGTTTAGATTTACAGAAAAGTTCCAAAGATAGTACAGAGATTCCTTATACCCTTTACCCAATTTCCCCTAATATCTTATAGTACTATAGCTTATGTCAAATTAAGAAATTAACATAGTACATTAGTATTAAATAATCTACATATTTTATTCAGATTTCCATTTTGTCCCAAAAGATTATCTTTTAAAAGATACTGTATTTACCCACAGATTTACCATTTCTGGCACTCTTCATTTTCTTATGTAGATTTAAATTTCCATCTGGTATCATTTTCCTTCTACCTGAAGAACTTTCTTTAATATTAGTAGTGCAGGTTTGCTGGCAATGAGTTCTTTCAGCTTTTTTTTTTTTCTGAAAAGCCTTCACTATCTTCATTTTTGAGAGACTGTCCCTCTTGATCAAGAATTCTAAATTGATAGGTTTTTTTCTTTTGTTAAAAACGGCTTCTCATTATTTTCTGATTTGCATAGTTCTGAAGAAAAAATATGCTATTGTCCTATCTCTGTAATGTTCCCCTTTTAGCGACTTTGGATTGGATTATAATGTGCTGTTGTGTGTATTTTGCTTGAGTTTTATTAAGCTTCTTGGACCTGTGGGCTTACAGTTTCTATCAAACTTGAAAATTTTTCAGCCATTATTTCTCTAAATATGTATATTCTTCTGCCTCCAAACACTTTCTTCTTGGACTCCAATTACAACTTTATTAGACTACTTTATGTTACTCCACATGTCACTGGTACTCTTTTTTTTCACTCTACACTTCATTTTGGATAATTTTTATTTCTAAGATTTTAAGTTCACCAACTTTTCCTTTTGCAGTGTCTAATCCATCCAGTGTATTTTTTGTTTCATATCGAGATATTTCACATAGGTATTTTAAAAATAGCTTCTGTTTCTCTTTTCAGTATGCTTATGTTTTCTTCTATCTTCTTTGAACTTACAGAACATAAAACATAAGGTATTTTAAAAATCCTTGTCTGCTAGCCAGTTCTAACATCTCTGTCATTTCTGGTTTTGTTTCTATTGATTGATTTTCCTCTGTATTAAAGGTTAAATTCTCTTCTTTGCATGCCTGCTAATTTTTGATTGGATACTAGACATTGTGAGCATTAAGTCAGTGGTTACTGAATTTTGTTGTGAATGCAGTTAGGGTACTTGGAACCAGTTCATTATTTTGAGGCTTACCCTTGTTAGGGAAAGTCAAGAGCAGCCTTTAATCTAGGGCTGTTTTATCCCCCATACAAAGGTGAAACTCTACTGATTATTGTATCAAGTACCCCATGTGTTATGAAGTCTTTTCCCTTCTGGCTGCTGGCAACTCAAACTATTCCCAGACATTTGTGAACTCTAGGAATTTTTCTGCCTACTTATTGGTCATATGTAGCTTCCTCTCATGTATATGCCTATCAGTACTGAACCAAAAACTCAAGGGGACGCCTATGCAGATACCTGGAGCTTCCTCTCTATGCAGCTCCATCCTCTCTAGTACTCTGTCTTGCAAATTCTAGCTGCCACGGACTTTCCCTAAACTTTATCGCTTTAGCTCAGTGTGACCACTGAGCTCTGTTGGAGTTTATTCTCCCTGCACTGTGGCCTAGTAATTGTCTTCAGGCAATAATCTGGTGCAACTGTAGTATTCCAGGACAAGTATATCAAATGGTACAGTTGTCCTTTGGTATCCATGGGTGATTGCTTTCAGAACTTCCCTCAGATACCAAAATCCATGGATGCTCAAGTCCTTGATATAAAATGGCTTAGTATTTGCATAACCTATGCATATCCTCCTTTATACTTTAAATAATCTCTGGATTACTTTAATGGCCAATATGATGCAAAGCTATGCAAATAGTTGTTACACTGTAATAACTTTAGGGAATAACGACAAGAAAAACGTTTAGGGAATAACGACAAGAAAAAATCTGCACATGTTGAGTACAGAAGCAATTTTTTTCAAATATTTTTGATTAACACTTGGGTGAATCCACAGATGCAGAACCCATAAATACAGAGGGCCAACTGTGTATTTTTATAGTAGAAGCCTAAATAAAGATATGTGGAGTTACTTTCTTGAAGAAAATCATTATATTGAAGAGACATTGGGCACCCCTATGTTTATTGCAGCACTATTCTCAATAAGATATGGAATCAACCTAGGTATCCAACAACAGATGACTGGATAAAGAAAATGTGGTACATATACACAATGGAATACTGAACAGCCACAAAAAAGAATGAAATCCTGTTATTCACAGCAACATGGATGGAACTGAGGACACTACCTTAAGTGAAATAAATAAAAAATATAGTTAAACACCACATGTTCTTGCTCATATGTGGAAGCTTAAAAAAGTTAATCTCATAAAAATAAAAAGTAGAACAGAGGATACTAGCAGATGGGAAGGGGAGGAGGAAGGTAGGAATAGGGAGATATTTGTTTTTTGTCTTGTTTTTTTGAGAGACAGGACCTCAGTCTGTTACCCAGACTGGAGGGCAGTGGTGTGATCATGGCTTACTTCAGCCTTGACCTCCTGGGCTCAAGTGATTCTCCCACCTCAGGCTCCCAAGCAGCTTGGACTGCAGGTGTGTGCTGCCATGCCTGGTCAATTTTTTTCTTTTTTAATTTTAGTATAGATGGGGTCTTGCTATGTTGCCTACGATGGTCTCCAACTCATGAGCTCAAGAAAACCTCCCACCGTGGCCTCCCAAAGTGCTAGGAATACAGGCATGAGCCACTGCGCCTGGCTGAGATTTGTTAAAGGATATAAAATTACAGCTAGATAGAAGGAATAAGTTCTTTTTTTTTTTTTTTTTGAGACGGAGTCTCGCTCTGTCGCCCAGGCTGGAGTGCAGTGGCCAAATCTCAGCTCACTGCAAGCTCCACCTCCTGGGTTTACGCCATTCTCCTGCCTCAGCCTCCGGAGTAGCTGGGACTACAGGCGCCCGCCACCTCGCCTGGCTAGTTTTTTGTAGTTTTTTAGTAGAGATGGGGTTTAACCGTGTTAGCCAGGATGGTCTCGATCTCCTGACCTCGTGATCCGCCCACCTCGGCCTCCCAAAGTGCTGGGATTACAGGCTTGAGCCACCGCGCCCGGCAGGAATAAGTTCTAATCTTTTATATCACAGTAGGATGACTATAGTTAACAATATTACATCATTTCAAATAACTAGAAGGAGATTACATGTTCCCTATACAAAGAGATAAATGTTTGAGATGACAGATATGCTAATTACTCTGTCTAATCAATAAACATCATATGTATCAAAACATCACTATGTACCCTATGAATATATACAATAATTATCTGTCAACTAAAAAATAAAGAGTAAACTTCTTGGAAAAATTTTAGACTTTCAAGATACATTAACAAAACTTATACAGTAGTTCCCTCTTATCTGCAGTGGTTTAAGTTAACTGTGGTCAACTGTGGTCCAAAAATATTAAATAAAAAAATCCAGAAATAATTTATGTTTTAAATTGCCATTGTTCTGAGTAGCATGATGACATCTCATGCTATCCTGCTCCATCCCACCCAGATGTGAATCATCCCTTTGTCCAATGTATCCATGCTGTACATACTACCCACTAGCAGTTAGTAGTCACTAGTCACTTAGTAGCTGTCTAGGTCTAATAGAGTGTCATGGTGTTGCAGTGTTTAGGTTCAAGTGACCTCTATTTTACTTAGTAATACTTTACTAAGTTGTAAACCTACTCAAGAAAAAACAAAGTAGTTTCAGTGTAGTCTATAACACTATTAACTTTTTCTTTTTTTGAGACGGAGTCTTGCTCCATCGCCCAGGCTGGAGTGCAGTGGCACGATCTCGGTTCACTGCAACCTCCACCTCCCAGGTTCAAGCAATTCTCCTGTCTCAGCCTCCCAAGTAGCTGGGACTACAGGCACCTGCCACCATGCCCAGCTAATTTTTGTATTTTTAGTAGAGTCGGGATTTCACATTGTTGGTCAGGCTGGTCTCGAACTCCTGACCTCAGGTAATCCACCTACATTGGCCTCCCAAAATGCTGGGATTACAGGCATGAGCCACTGCGCCCAGCCACTATTAACCTTTTTAAATAAAAGAATATGCTTTAGGAAAGAAAACAGGACAGTACACTTCTGAAAAGCAGCTTTCAAATTGGGGGAGGTAAAAATTTTTATCTTACATGGCGTAAACCCGGGAGGCGGAGCTTGCAGTGAGCTGAGATCTGGCCACTGCACTCCAGCCTGGGCGACAGAGCGAGACTCCGTCTCAAAAAAAAAAAAAAAAAAAAAGAGTAAAATCTAAGCTTTTTTCTTTTTCTTTCTTTTTTTTTTTTTTTAAAAAGACAGAGTCTCACTCTGTCACCAGGCTGGAGTACAGTGGCGTGATCTTGGCTTACTGCAACCTCTGCCTCCCGGGTTCAAGAGATTCTCCTGCCTCAGCCTCCTGAGTAGCTGAGAGTACAGGCGTGCGCTACCACGCCCAGCTAATTTTTTGTATGTTTAGTAGAGACAAGTTTTCACCATGTTGACCAGGATGGTCTCGAACTCTTGACCTTGTGATCCACCTGCCTTGGCCTCCCAAAGTGCTGGGATTATGGGCGTGAGCCACTGTGCCCAGCCAAAATCTAAAAACTCAAAACCCCACCCTTTTAATGTTACACTCCCTCAAAAGAATCTGTCAAATTTCTAAAATGAAACTTTACAACTAGAATATAAAGGATATAGACTTTGCTTTTTTTTTTTTTTTTTTTTTGACAGAGTATCGCTCTGTCACCCAGGCTGGAGTGCAGTGGTGCGATCTCAGCTCATTGCAACCTCCATCTCCTGGGTTGAAGCAATTCTCCTGCCTCAGCCTCCCAAGTAGCTGGGATTACAGGCACACACCACCATGCCCGGCTAATTTTTGTATATATATATATTTTTGTTTTGTTTTGTTTTGTTTTAGTAGAGGCAGGGTTTCACCATGTTGGCTAGATTGGTCTTGAACTCCTGACCTCAGGTGATCCACCTCAGCCTCCCACAGTGCTGGGATTGCAGGTGTAAGCCACCACACCCAGCCAACTTTGCTTTTTTTCCTTTTCTTTTTTGAGACGGAGTCTCACTGCTGCCCAGGCTGGAGTACAATGGCACGATCTCAGCTCACTGCAACTTCTTCCTCTTGGGTTCAAGTGATTCTCCTGCCTCAGCCTCCCGAGTAGCTGGTACTACAGGTGTGTGCCACCATGCCCAGCTAAGTTTCTATATTTTTAGTAGAGAGGGGGTTTCACTGTGTTAGCCAGGATGATCTCAATCTCCAGACCTGGTGATCCCCCCACCTTGGACTCCCAAAGTGCTGAGATTACAGGCGTGAGCCACCGCACCTGGCCCAACTTTGCTTTTTAGGACAACATAAGTGGTAAATGATAATATAACACCATAGTAAATATTAGATGATATGTAAATACCCTTCCTGGAAATTCAGCAATAAAGCACACGACAATTTAGAGGAAAAAATACTTTAAAAATTCTGTCCAGCTGGGAAAAATATATGTATTTCCTACCTATCTCTCAAAAATGTAACTAAAGCATCTTCTCTTCTTTAACAATAGTTTCCTCAAAGAAAGTTGACAGCTACTTTGTCAGACATAATAGCTTATGTGTTTTCAAAATTTCCTACACCATGGACAGACTGATACATTATAATGGTCACTGTTCCTAAGACAACAGTTGCTCTAGGAAGTATTAGTTATAAATGGAATATTTAGAGCTAATGTAGCAACTATTAGATTAAATAAAATTATATCTCCTTGGTCTTTAATTTTATATTAACATAATTCAAATTTTCTCTATGACTACATTATTTTAATTTATTGCAAATTTTCACACACCTTTTACACTCCAAATGGCCTGTAAAATACTGCCAATATTTTACTCAGGGGAATTTATTTTAGATAAGAAGTTTAAAAACCTACAAAAAAACACAAAAAACTCCCAAACAAAAAAACAAAACCCTGAAATGAAGTGTATGTAAAGGTTAACTTGGAAATATTTATTACATAAACAGATTTTTAAAATTAATCAATAATAAAAATTACTTTGTGAGATCACAGTTAATTGGAAAAAGCAAAACAAGGGTTAAGAAAAGGTAGAAAGTGAGTACACCTTATTTTAATGACATCAGAATCTATTTCACTGTACACTTAGGGATTATCAAGCATGAAAATCAATGCCCAATTTAAAATGACATACAGCATATGTGAAAAAGCCAGTTTCTCCTGCCAACAAATAGCCTAAATGTTAAGTAAACCAAAGGCTGGAAGGGATTAGTTGAAATGTCAAAAGACAACCTTTTACTTTTACCTGCTCATCCTTATAAACACATTCTTATCCCTCAGGCATGCTTTCCAAACAAATAGTTTCAATGTGCACCAGCAAAAGGCCCAAGGCAAGCTCTGCCATCTTGTAACTGTCAAAAAGATTAGTCTTTGATCTATTTGGGAGGTCATGCCCACATACACATTAGCCTTATAATCTAACAACATTATACCTGTTGACCAATGCTTCCTTAATGCCTAATGAGACAGACATTTTACATGATGGAAGTTAACTATGAATGTTTTTTCTAAGTTTTGACAGAAAGTAAACACCATAAACTGAGCTCAAGTGTGGTTTGGGAAGATGATCTTTTAGATCAGTTAACATTACTTTTCAAATACATTTTACAAGCCTTTCCCAAAATAGAAAGCTACACTTAATTGTACTTTCTGGAAACAGTTTAAACCACTTGCTCCCTATCCCCAATAAATTAGTGTATGTGTAATTTTGGAGGGGTGTGAAGAGCAGGAAAAAGACAAACTATTTTATTAAAGGTTGCAAACTGAAGGCCCATAGTTGTGTTTTCTGTGGCCCTTACTGTGGCTTAAAATAATTAAAATTTATTTGCTACCATCTAAAAATCTGGCCACTGCCCTCAACTAACCCACTCATTTAAGTAACCTGTTTAACTCATGTAGCTGCTTGAGTTTGCAACCCATTGGTTCAGATGCTGCATAGATTCACAAAAATTTATCATTTCATAATTGAAGGTCAAGTTTGTACCAAATGTAAAGCACCCTTACTATGATAGTTTTTAGACAAATAAATATATATCTGCATCAAAATCTAACCTGACATAAGTAGAGGTAAGATCCTCAGCAGCAAAGGCATTGATAATTAAGACTGAGGCAGTTTAGAACCGGGTAAAAATACCCAATCGACAGAGGGCATTCAACCAGAAGTTATATGATTTTGGATTCTGAGTTTTACCATTATATCATAATGTACTTGAGATCAAACAGCAAGTTTCTTAAGTTTTCCATGCCTTGGTTTTATTGAAAACAGTATAAGTAGCAGAGCACTTATAGCAGCAATAGACAATATGAAATAATCAAAAGGATTATACTGCATATGTCAACAAGAAATTAAGGTCACAATTATTAACATTAGACTTTTTCAACTTTCAGTGAAACTCAACAATGTTGGTCTTAAATAGCTTTGTACAAGAGTAGCCTTTTTTAAGTTTATCAGTAGCTTCTGAAAAAATAAATGGTGTGACAAATATGAGCTGGAACTATAAATGCATCTCTTCACTTTACTGCTGCTTCACATGAAAGATGGTGGATTTTATCTCAACTCATACCAATACATATTACATTTCAGTAATAAATGCCTTCCTGAAAGCAATCAATAGAAGAATATAATTTTTTTTCTTGTATGTAAGCTTGAAGACAAAAGTTCAAGCCTCCAAATGAGACTAAGGAAAATAATCAGCTAAACTACATAATTAAAAATATCAAGAAAACTTTGCTTCAGAAAAATAAACACATTTGTCTAGCAAACACTCAAGTAGAACAGTTTTATCTTTAGCCAAGGTGCAGGGCCTAAAGCCTAAACATTTACAGCAAACCAAATCTGGAAGACAGAGACTGTGCATTAGAGACATTTGCTGCTCCGTATCATCATAGTGTAAACACTTCTATCAGGGTATCACAATATAAATTCCAATGGTTAGAATTATAAACTCAGCATAAGATCTTGTATGTGATATAATTTAGCTAGATTAAAAAGAATAAAGCTGGTGTTTTTTCATCTGGCATATTTTCAAGATTTTTGACACAGTTAACCAAATAGTGTGTGTGTATATATACACTTCTTTAAAATGGGGAAAATGAGTTAGTTTCTGCCAAGAGTTAAGAAGCCAGGCTCCCTTTTAAGTAAGAATAATAATGATAAAAGCACATTAGAAATGGTTTTTAGTTGTTACTTACTTTCCCTGTTATGTTACAACTTGACCACAATAATCTATCAAGACATAGTAACAGCAATATATTTCACATATGCTTTAAGACTGTTTTGGATAAGGTGCTTTTTTTGTAGAGAAATCTATATTAAACTTAGTATCACTAATTGCCAATGTTGACAAAAATAACCTGGATATTTCAAATTTAAGAAACAGAACAAAATATATCCCTCTGAAATCAGGTATCTCCTCTTCTCAACATATTCATCCTCAACTGGTTATAAAAATATAACCAGTTTTTTCCTATTAAAAAGTTAGGCCGGGCGCGGTGGCTCAAGCCTGTAATCCCAGCACTTTGGGAGGCCAAGGCGGGCGGATCACAAGGTCAGGAGGTCGAGACCATCCTGGCTAACACAGTGAAACCCCGTCTCCACTTAAAAAATACAAAAAATTAGCCGGGCGAGATGGCGGGCGCCTGTAGTCCCAGCTACTCGGGAGGCTGAGGCAGGAGAATGGCGTGGACCCGGGAGGCGGAGCTTGCAGTGAGCTGAGATCCGGCCACTGCACTCCAGCCTGGGCGACAGAGCGAGACTCCGTCTCAAAAAAAAAAAAAAAAAAAAAAGTTAATACTCTATGACATGCAAGAAATCTTAGTATGCTTCTTCTGTGAAGGGCTAAGTTAAATTTTTTATTTTTATTTTTTAGAGACAAGGTCTTGCTCTGTCATCCAGAATGCAGTGCAGTGGCATGGTCAAAGCTCACTGCAACCTCCAGCTCCTGGGTTCAAGCAATCCTTCTGCTTCAGCCTCCTCAGTAGCTTAGGACTTACAGACACATGCTACCACACCTGGCTAATTAAAAAAAAATTATTTTAGAGACACAGCCTCACCACATTGCCCAGGCTGGTCTTGAACTCCTGGTGTCAAGCAATCCTCCTGTCTTGGCCTCCCAAAACTCTGGGATTAAGGTGTGATCCACCATGCCTGGCCTAAAAAAATTTTTTTAAGAGTAATGACCTTGACCGGGCACGGTGGCTCAAGCCTGTAATCCCAGCACTTTGGGAGGCCGAGACGGGCGGATCACGAGGTCAGGAGATCGAGACCATCCTGGCTAACCCGGTGAAACCCCGTCTCTACTAAAAAAACAAACAAACAAACAAAAAAAAAATAGCCGGGCGAGGTGGCGGGCGCCTGTAGTCCCAGCTACTCGGGAGGCTGAGGCAGGAGAATGGCGTAAACCCGGGAGGCGGAGCTTGCAGCAAACTGAGATCCGGCCACTGAACTCCAGGCTGGGCGACAGAGCGAGACTCCGTCTCAAAAAAAAAAAAAAAGAGTAATGACCTTTGTGTCAATTTAGTTAGGTTATCCATGTTAAAATATTACTCAAACCTGCAAATGTTTAAATTATCATCTCTAGAACATGCCACCATTCATGTTATAGTTTATTTTGAGGAAGAAGGTATAATGGAAAAAAAGAAAAAGCACATGGCTTGGAGTCAAGGCTTTGACACTTAGGTTGTTTGACCTTGGGCAAGTCACAGTACCCCTTTATAATTTCCTTTCTCAATTTCTTCTTCTGTAAGAAGGGGCCTGGAATTAGATGTCTCTTAGCTTTATTGAAGTTGGAGACTGTGTGCCAACCTTACCTTATAGAATTGGTTGAAGAAATAAATGACAATATGCATGAAACAGTAAAGCATCAGATAATAGAGGTAAGTGGACAGGAAAGTCATTACTTACCCCATATTTCTGAAACCCAGTATAGGTTTTGGTGGACTTTAAATGCGATCATAATATATTGTTGCATGGTATGTGAAAGAAGCCATAAGGCTGTGGAGGCCATACAGTCATTACCTTAGTCCGTTCACCCCAAATCATTTTACCACCTGGACCAATTCCTTCTGAAAGAGCTTTGATTACATTATTCAATGTTTGGCACATAACTTTAGGTGACTTAAAAAGTAAGTTTCTTGGGTTCTTGGAGTGGCTACTTTTTCATCAGGTATCAATGAAAATATATACATTGGCAGAATACATACAGAACAGTGTTCAAACAGTTTTGAAACAAATCTTTTAAAAAATAACTTCTACAATTGATCTTAAATTTTCTAAGAAATTGTAGCTAACATTAGCACTCTTTAATATCCTCCATAATACTTTTTGGTCACTTTTCAACCTATGAGGTGTTTTTGAAAGCATAACTATATAAAATATGTTAGTGCTATAATCTATGAGAATGAGTGCATGATTGGTACCGTATTAGTCTAAATATTATTTTATTCAAATATCTTACAATCTAGAGTTTTTCTTGTTATAGTCACATATCAGAGCCCAATAACTATGAATAAACTCTTGCTAGCAATAACAAGTAACAAAATAAAATATTATCTTATGTAAGAAAGCAGTAAATAGAACCAGAGGTTCTTAAAGGAAT
The DNA here is from genome assembly GCF_007565055.1 of Rhinopithecus roxellana. NCBI lineage: Eukaryota > Metazoa > Chordata > Mammalia > Primates > Cercopithecidae > Rhinopithecus > Rhinopithecus roxellana. The sequence continues at coordinate 23,839,198 of NC_044567.1, forward strand.
GAGCCAATATTAAAAGGATTTAATAAGGGGAATGAGGAGTGGTGCATTCAGCAGGTGACAGAGACCTTCATCTACCTTATATAACACTGGAAAAAGGCAAGATTGCTCATGGAAGAGGCTTTTGGATGCCAGAAGATGTAATGGCTCTCAGGGAATTATATAAAGGTTCTTGGCAATGGTAGCATAAAAAGTAAAAGTTAATCCCAGTGAGAGGAGGCTCAGACTCAGCTTTCATTATGATTAAACCCTAACATCTAAAAACAAACCTAAGCAAGAGTAAGCATGTACATAAGAAAAAAGATTAAATGAGTACTGGAAAATACTGAAAATATACTTAAAACCTTAAAACTTTATTACCACCACAGTCCAAAAGATGAAGTATAACACTTTTGCTATCTAGATTTTTATTATTACATCCAAATTATATTTCAGGGCCAGGTGTGGTGGCTCACGTTTATAATCCTTGCACTTTGGGAGGATGAGGCAGGAGGATCACTTGAGGCCAGGAGTTCAGGACCAGCTGGGGCAACATAGCAAGACCCTGTCTCTCACATGAAAAAATGCTCATCATCACTCGCCATCAGAGAAATGCAAATCAAAACCACAATGAGATACCATCTCACACCAGTTAGAATGGTGATCATTAAAAAGTCAGGAAACAACAGGTGCTGGAGAGCATGTGGAGAAATAGGAACACTTTTACACTGTTGATGGGACTGTAAACTAGTTCAACCATTGTGGAACACAGTGTGGCGATTCCTCAACGATCTAGAACTAGAAATACCATTTGACCCAGTCATCCCATTACTGGGTATATACCCAAAGGATTATAAATCATGCTGCTATGAAGACACATGCACACGTATGTTTATTGCGGCACTATTCACAATAGCAAAGACTTGGAACCAACCCAAATGTCCATCAATGACAGACTGGATTAAGAAAATGTGGCACATATACACCATGGAATACTATGCAGCCATAAAAAAGGATGAGTTTGTGTCCTTTGTAGGGACATGGATGCGGCTGGAAACCATCATTCTCAGCAAACTATCACAAGAACAGAAAACCAAATACTGCATGTTCTCACTCATAGGTGGGAATTGAACAATGAGAACACTTGGACACAGGAAGGGGAATATCACACACCGGGGCCTGTTGTGGGCTTGGGGGAGGGATAGCATTAGGAGATATACCTAATGTAAATGACGAGTTAATGGGTGCAGCTGACCAACATGGCACATGTATACATATGTAACAAACCTCCCTCCACATTGTGCACATGTACCCTAGAACGTAAAGTATTAAAAAAAAAAAAAAAAAAGACCCTGTCTCTACAAAACAAAAATTAGCTGGGCACGGTGGTGGGAATCTGTAGCCCCAACTACTTAGGAGGCTAAGGCAGGGGGATCATTTGAGCCCAGGAGTTTGAGGCTGCAGTGAGCCATGATCACGCCACTGCATTTCATCATGGGTAACAGAGACTTTGTCTCTACATATATGTATAATCTTTCAAACATAAGCAAAGGTTTGATTTTTTTTTTTTTTTTTTTTTGAGACAGAGTCTTGCTGTGTTGCTCAGGCTGGAGTACAGTGGCATGATCTTGGTTAGTGCAACCTCTGCCCCCTCAGTTTAAGCAATTCTTGTGCCTCAGCCTCCCTAGTAGCTGGAATTACAGGTGTGTGCTATGACACCCGGCTAATTTTTGTATTTTTAGTAGACACAGGGTTTTGCCATGTTGGTCAGGCTGGTCTCGAACTCCTGACCTCAAGTGATCCGCCCGCCTCAGCCGCTGAAAGTGCTGGATTACAGGCGTGAGCCACCACGCCTGGCCACAAAGGTTTGATTTTTAAAATATATGATCACTTTTTACCTTTGAAATATTATTGCCAAAAATATTTGATTCAGAGCTTTTCAAATGTGAATGTGAGTTTTGGAGTAAGACATATGGAATCATAGCACTTTGATAACTCATGTTTTATCTTAGAAAGTAATGCAGACTTCTGATTTCAGTAAGTTGAAAAAAAAAACAAAACAAAACCCAGACATTTCTTTTCCCCTTGCCTATCAGAGAAACTGCCTTCAAGTTAAAAGATAAATAGGAAAGAGAAACACAGTCTCCAACTTCAATAAAGCTAAGAGCCATCTGATTCCAAGTCCCAGTATATTAACATAAAAGGTAGATGGACAAATGTTAAATGACTAAGCAGAAAAGAGAAAGTTCAAACCAACGTACCCACAGAGCTACTGCTAGGACATATGCCAGTCTGACCTGCAGCAGTTTAGAAAGTCTCAGGAAATGGAGGTATAAGGAAAACTGTTGGGAGGATGTGTACCACAAAGATGAATGAAACAGCAAGCAAGAAACAAGAGGAAGATCTGAGACCCAGGAAACTGGCAATCCATCACAGTAGATCGACAAATCAAATTCCTAGGATGATAGCAGTTAATGGATGATAGCAGGATATTGGCAGTTAACTGGGCTTGATAAGCAACTTAGTCCTGACTGAAGTAGAAGATCAGGAGGCTCCAGAAGTGATGTCTCCAGGGGAAAAAAGGAACTGGCCTGTTATCTGACAGGTCTGATAGAAAAACCGTATTGAGAGGCATGGCATACAACTATTGGAAGGTGACAAATTTATTTAGATAAAGATCTTTTAAAAAGAGAAAAAGGGAGTGGAAGAGAGGAGGGTTCTATCAACCCTAAAGTTCAAAACAGAAAGGAGACCAGGCGCCTGTAACCCCAACACTTTGGGAGGCCGAGGTGGGCGGATCATCTGAGGTCAGGAGTTTGAGACCAGCCTGATCAACATGGAGAAACCCCAATTCTACTAAAAATACAAATTAGCTGGGCATAGTGGTGCATGCCTGTAATCCCAGCTACTTGGGAGACTGAGACAGGAGAATCACTTGAACCCGGGAGGTGCAGGTTGTGGTGAGCCAAGATCGTGCCATTGCACTCCAGCCTAGGCAACAAGATTATTGCTTGCGGTCGGTCTCAAAAACAAAAACAGGAAGGAAGGAAGGAAGGGAAGGAAAGGAAGGAAGGAAGGAAGGAACAGAGAGAGAGAGAGAGAGAGAAGGAAAGGAAGGAAGGAAGGAAGGAAGGAAGGAAGGAAGGAAGGAAGGAAGGAAGGAAGGAAGGAAGGAAGGAAGGAAGGAAGGAAGGAAAAGAGAAAGAGAAAGAAAAGAAAGAAAGAAAAAGAGAAAGAAAGAGGAAGGAGGGAAGGAAATCATTTGATTACAGTGAACAATATGTTCAGAATCATGATAATGTACATCATAACTATAAATTTAATTAAAAATTGTAATATAACTATATTGGGAGGCTATAAGAAGGAAAAAGCAGAGTAAGTGAGGTAAAATCCTGTCTCAAATAGGAATTTAATAGTTCATGTCTAAAACTGATTAAACAAAGATAAAATATGGAGGTAAATACCAGATAAAATAGCTGAAGAAGTGAAAGTCACTGTCTGCCAGAAGCAGGGGCTAGGAGTGGGGTGGAGGCCAAAAGACTGTTGTAAGAAAAAGCTATCTACTGTATTTAGTGTACATTAGATTCTTGGTAAGTGCTTTATTGGATGTTTTTCAACTTGATAATCATAATTTAAAAACAAATGCAGATTATTAATTTTAATTCATCGCATACATTTGTATGCCTCACTATGTACAACAGTGGTGCTCAACCAAGAGCAATTTTGCTTACCAGAAGATAATGGTAATATGTCTAGAGATATTTTGGGTTGTCGCAACTGGTGGCAGGGTGACAATGGGGGGTGTCTAGATCCCACTACTAGCATCTAGTGGGTAAATCCTAGAGATGCTGTTAAACATCCTGGAATGCACAAGATACCCCTCAGAACAAAGAATTACCCGGTCCAAAATGTCAGTAGTGCCAAGTTTGAGAAACACAGTTTGAAAATAATTTCAGGCCACAAATCTGGTATACTTGATGCAGTAGGAAAATACACTAGAGTTATTTGTATAGCTTACTATAGTCACTGACGCACTGACTACAGTTAGAAAGTATAAACTGAACTCATTCGCAAGCTTTCAAGCCTTTAATCCTAGGGAAAAACAGGAAAGAGTGATGTTGTAAACATGGAACAGCAGTATCTACTACAGCTTATGTTATCTGAGACCTTAAAGCTTTACAGTTAGAAAAAAAGTGTCACCTGAAGCCCATCTACATGTCTACACTCTGTAGGCATTGGGAGAATTTGACTGAATAAACAGATTAAAATTCACAACTAAAATTCTCCTCTAAAGAAAAAAATTAGTTATTTTCAGAGAAGCTAAAAAACAATCCCACCACTGCCCTTAAGGTAGAGCTGCTGATTATGCTCCGTGCCAACATAAGTAGGTAAGTGTCAATCAACCTTATAAGTCCTCAGGATGATAATTTCACTATTAAATCCTCCAACCTAGTTTGAGAGCAAAATTAATATGTAAAGGTCAAAGTTCCTAGTCTCACCAAAAATAAGATGAACACAAGAAAATAACTTCACAATTGTTCAAAAATCAAAACCAAAAGTTTTTATTTATTAATTATCCAGAGAAATTTCCAGCAACATTTTCAGGCATGGCTTTTTTTTTTTTTTTTTTTTTGCTAAGGAAATACAACAACATGAGTATTAGGAGAAAAAGGTTATCAACTGAACTTGCTTAAAATTTTGTGATTTTACACATTTCTATCCTTGATCCCAAAATATCTTTTAAAAATATGGAGAATTTAAAAAATTAACCTCAGCAATTCATCCACTTGTTTTGTGTTTTTTTGTTTGTTCATTTGTTTTTCAGAAGGGACGGAAACAGAGGGGTTTCATTAACTCATTTTTCACAGGCCAAAGTAAATATACAATTTGTTAACCTAGATAGCTTACTTAGATTTGAACTAGGTTTTAATTTTGGAGTTTCAAGATATACTTAGAAACTGCTTTTAAAATACTTTTGGCCAAACTATCTTAAAAAAAAAAAAATGCTGGGAGAAAAAAGGTATTCTGAGGAGGCAAAAAAGGTTTAAGTAATTGAGGATATACTCACTCTAGACTTTTAGAGGTGACAAGGTTTTTTCTTCTATATGTGTGATGGAACCTAACTAAGTATGTCCAAAAATTCCAAGAGCAAGTTGCTGAACTCCTAAATGTTAAAGAGTTAAGTACTACAGCACACTCTAAGTTTATATTCACATCCATTTCCCCTGGGTAACCATGTATTATTATCAGAGCTATATCCAGGTGGGTCTCTGTATCAGATGCTACACTATAACCAGAACTCCACTCCACTCTGACCTCAGGCTGTGTTCCTGGATCTGGTTTCCCATAAGTTAGAATGTCCCAAATGCTGAAAATGGCAGAGTCCTAAGTGATTTGGCTCCTAAATACCTCTCCCAGCCTCTATTCACATGCCATTCTCCCAACTCACCATTTCAGCTTCTTTCAGTTCTTGGAAACTGCTATCCTCTTTCCACCTTAGAACCTTAGCACATGCTGTTCTCTCTGTTGAGAATACTCTTATCCATTCTGTACACATTCATAACTCCTAGTTTTCTTTCCAGTGTCAGGTTAAATATCACTTCCTCAGGAAGCCTTTCTTGATCCCCAAAGACCTGCTATAACATTCTCAGGGTTCCTGTGACTTTTTCTTATAGCCTTCATCACAACTGTGATTGTTTCTTCATTACGTTAATGTCAATATTCCTTGCTAGACTATAAGCAACATGAGACGGGGGACTATAAACTGTGTTGTGTATCACTGTGTCCCCTGAGTCTATTATAATAGTTGGTGCTCTAGCCAGATACTTAAAAAAAAAAAAAAAAAAGGGGTTGCTTTATATTCTGAATGGTTGCTTTTTTTCTTTTCTTTCTTTTTCTTTTTTTTCTTTTTGAGACAGAGTCTCTCTCTGTCACCCAGGCTGGAGTGCAGTGGAGCGATCTTGGCTCACTGCAACCTCCACCTCCCAAGTTCAAGCAGTTCTAGTGTCTAGTGTCTCAGCCTCCCAAGTAGCTGGGATTGTGCCATCACACCCAGCTAATGTGTGTAATTTTAGTAGAGAGAGAGTTTCATCATGTTGGCCAGGTTGTTCTCCAACTCCTGACCTCAAGTGATCTGCCCACCACAGCCTCCCAGTGATGCAAATACAGGTATGTGTGTGAGCCACTGCGCCCAGCCTGTTCTGAATAGTTTTATAATCTGAATAGTTTTATTGTAATCTAACCTCTGATGAGGCCATTCCACTTTATCAAATGTTTGTATATTTGAATCTCGCTGTAGAGAAGATTCAAATCTTATTTCTCTGGCTCCTCCATCCCTTAGGCAAGTTAGTCAAAGTAAATTGATACCTGCAAGGGAGGCGAAACGTGTTGGTCAACTTCAGCTTTCCTAAGCATCTGAGCACCTGGTTTCTATTCCACCAAAGCATCTTGTTATATGTTCCTGTTCTTTCATAAATTATTGACATTGCTAGTATAGAGATAGCATCTTGTTCATTTTTACACCTACTGCATTTTGTACAAATTAAACTCTTAAAAAAGTTTGTAAAATGAATGAATACATGCATGAAAAAAATTCAATATCATTAACATACCTTTTTTTTTTTTTTTGAGACAGTGTCTCTCTCTGTTGCCCAAACTGGAGTGCAGTGGCGCAATTTCGGCTCACTGCAACCTTCGCCCCCTAGGTTCAAGTGATTCTCCTGCCTCAGCCTGTGGAGTAGCTGGATTACAGACGCATGCCACCACATCGGGGCTAATTTTTTATGTTTTTAGTAGAGACGGGGTTTCACCATGTTAGCCAGGCTGGTCTTGAACTCCTGACCTCAAATGATCTGTCCACCTTGGGCTCCCAAAGTGCTGGGATAACAGGCATGAGCCACTGCATATGGCGGTCATTAACACAATTTTGATAGAAAAGTAATTCAAAAGGGATATATAAATATACTCAAAGGAACAGATGAATCTACTCAAAACGTTTCTGAAATCAAGTTCCTCTTGACATACTACAGTACTTTACATTCCCTCCCTCATTCATTTTCTCGTGAATATACACAATGCTGTCAAAGCAAAAGGAATAATAATGGAACAATATCATCCTCCTTAAAAAGAAATCTATTGGATTTAATAATTCTAACATAGCCAGGTGCAACTGGTGCGAGTCTGTAATCCCAGCTGCTCGGGAGCTGAGGCAGGAGGATCACTTGAGCCCAGGACCTGCCTGGGGAACATAATGAGACTCTATCTCAAAAAAATTTTTTTAAATTCCAATACTACCATCATCTGATAATATTTTGACAGTTGAAAGCACTCGTTTAACATGGCTTAATGTGCACTCTACTTTATTAATGCTGTTATTCTTTAGGGAAAGCACCTTGTCTTTTTCTGTGGTTTATAAAATGCCAACAATGCATGGAAGCTATCAATTTATTTAAGTGTCTGCTTGTTATAAAGTCAATAACTAATATAACTAAAATAGATGACTGAATTTTTCAGTCATAAATGTAATTTTAAAAAATTGATTAAAATAATATATACCTGGGCCGGGCACAGTGGCTCACGCCTGTAATCCCAGCACTTTGGGAGGCCAAGGTGGACGGATCACGAGGTCAGAAGATTGAGACCATCTTGGCTAACATGGTGAAACCCTGTCTCTACTAAAAAATACAAAAAAATTAGCTGAGCGTAGTGGCAGATGCCTGTAGTCCCAGCTACTCAGGAGGCTGAGCCAGGAGAATTGCTTGAACTCAGGAGGCGGGGCTTGCAGTGAGCTGAGACTGTGCCACTGCACACCAGCCTGGGCAACAGAGCAAGACTCCATCTCAAAATAATAATAATAATATATACCCAAATAGTTTGGTACATTCAGAGCTAAGAGAACTTTCCTAAACAAAAAAAGGAACTCATAATGGTTATTGTATGTTAATAGTAAGATAGACATTCAGATCACTATGTGAATTTTAAATAGTTTCCAAATAAAATCTAGTTTGGTAACTCAACATACTAAAAACCCCACAACATACCAAAAAACCCCACAAATATAAAATTAGCATGATAAATTATTTTAATCATTGTAAGGGCACTTCTGACAATGAAAATTACCATCAAATTTTATTAAACCAATTATAAAAATCTAACATACCACTTCAACATTTTAAAAATATAAACACTTTTAGCCACATGCCATGGTTTTATAAATTTTTCTTCAGAGAAGTAAAGGAACAATACCTACGAAGGAGAACTTTTCTATATACTATTATAATAAACTATGCTAGGCAATACAAATAAAATGCAATTTTAAAACCTAAATATATTTGTACCTTATCATGTCTCACAAACTACGTCCATGTCACCAATTGGAGAGGTGGATGCCTCAGTTATAAAGTTGAATACTCCCGTGGTTGTTAGATCATAGTAATTGGCCAGAGGATTTGCTTTAGATATCCATTAAAAAGGCAGCCTTGTTATACTGTGACTTAATTACATGAAAAAGAAAACAACTTTTATTTTAGTTATACTTTTCCATTGACATCTAGTCATATAAAAGCCTTGGTTCATTCTCATGCCCCTCAAATGCTTTGGTTTAGTCCACAGAAAGTTTTCTTTTTAACTATTATACGATTAAGTGTATCCTTATGAATGATCAGAAGCATCTGGGAAAGGTGGAAGTGAAAAAAAATCCTCACTGGGAAAGTTAGCTTAATGCTTACCTTCAGAGTAGCCCATTATCAACATTTCATAGTGGGTTTCTTTATTTTCAGGTCCCTCAGGTATGTGCAATAAATTATGACTTGAACTAAACAAGTCACACTTGGCTCCAAAATGAAATTTTCCTACCTCTACTTTCTAGTCCCTAAGGTGGGAAGAGGAAATCCTGGTCACAGCCAAAGGAGTCATATTTTTGGCTCTAACATACATTTTCCTTCTTCTCAAAAAGCCAAACGCTGCTATTGAGACTGCAAAGTCTTATGTTAGTATTTTAAACTGTATTTTAACTTTTACTTCCATAATCTTTCTCAAATTTAAGAAAAAATTTTAGTATCATAAAAGTAATGTCACTGCCTTCTTTTTCCCACTCAAGTCACTTTTCTGACTCAAGGATCTTAACCTTTTTAAATGTGAATTCAAATGAAATAGACAAAATAATCCAGAAATAGGCTGTTTCATTTCTGTAAGGTAGAATATTTAAATTTGTATTTAATAAATAACTTTTACTTATTTCATGATAGACTGTTAATGTAAAAGAAAACTGTAAAGTTCTAATTTAAGGTCCTATAACTTGAAGCATAGTTTTAGTTTTGGAAGAGCCATCTATGGAGATCATTTAGATCATCATCTCTTTTTATAGGGAATAGGAGTATGGCAGACACACCCTAAGGTGATACACAGAGAGTCACATCTTTGTAATCCTCTCCCCTTAAGTGAGGGCAGAACCAGTGATTTGCATCTAGCCGACAGAATATGGAAAGGGTTCTGGGATAGTCAGTCTTAATTAGGTTATATTATATAGCAAAAATGATGGGAAGTTATTCCCATGATTTTTTAATTTTATTTTTTTCTCCATAATTTTATGAAGTTGTATAAGACTCTGTCTTGGCTGACTGGAGCTAGACAGCTTCCTATTGGCCTCTGGAGGTAAACTGTCTTGATACGAGGGGACCTGTGAAAAGGTCACATGGTAAGGAACTGTGAATAGCTTCTTGAAGCCAAGAGTGCCCCTTAGGGCTAGGCACAGTGGCTAACACTTGTAATCCCAGCACTTTGGGATGCTGAGGCGGGTGGATCGCTTGAGCTCAGGAGTTCGAAACCAGCCTGGGCAACATGCCAAGATCCTGTCTCTAAAACAAACAAACAAACAAACAAACAAACAAACGTTTAAAAATTAGCCAGGTGTGGTGGCGTGTGCCTGTAGTGCCAGCTACCCAGGAGGCTGAGGTGGGAGGATCACCTGAGCCTGGGAGGCCAAGGCTGCAGTGAGCCATGATTGTACCACTGCACTCCAGCCTGGGCAATGGAGTGAGACCCTGTTTTCAAAAAAATTTTTAAAAGACTGCCTCTTGGATGGATTAGGAAGAACCTCAGTCCTACAACCACAGAAGGACCCCAAGTGCCAGACAGAACACAGCCTGGCCAGCACACTGATTGCAGCAGTTTTGTGGAACCCTGACCCAGCTAAGCCATGCCCACACTTGTGACCAATGGAAACTAAGATAATAAATGTGTGTTAAGCCACTATGTGACAATTTGTTGCACAGCAATAAAAAACTAATACAGGCTGGGCATGATGGCTCCCACCTATAATCCCAGCACTTTGGGAGGCTGAGGTGTGAGCATCCCTTAAGGCCAGAAGTTCAAGGCCACCTTGCACAACATAGCAAGACCTCACCTCTCCAAAAAAAAAAAAAAAAATTAGCCAGGTGTTGTGGCACATACCTATAGTCCTAGCTACTCAGGAGACTGAAGCAGGAGGATCAATTGAGCCCATGAGCTCAAGGCTGCAGTGAGCTGTGATTACACCACTGTACTCCAGCCTGGGCAACAGAACAAGACCTTGTCTATGAAATAAAATAAAAATATTTAAATAAATAAATAAATACCAAAAGAGGGATAGCCAATATAGACAATAAAAGATACTCCCGCCACTATGTTCTACTATGTATTAGATACAGTGTAAGATGCTGTTGAGGATTGAGAACTCCTTTCTACATATCCTCTAATGATTTACTACTATAACTACCCTGTATTGCCTCCTTATGAGTCATATCACTGTTTACTACCATCCTGTTCATTATCATCTAATGATTACTATCATTTCCATCCTTAAAGTCTCCAGGAATGGAGGGTGGTTGCTGTTGTTTTTAAAAACAAATAACAAAGTCAAATACAATTTTAATAACTTCTATTAAAACCCCATTCAATCATTAACTAAAACATGTATTCAACACTATGTTCTTCGGTAATATCTTAGTTGTAGAGACATAAAGATGCTTAATAAATTATCCCTATCCTCATGGTACAGCATGTAACAGATTATAAAACATATTTATAAACACTAAATATGTGCTTTAGGAGATAATAAAGGACACTGGTAAAGGTAATTATGCAGGTGAATACTACAATATGCTTTTGAATTGCAACTCCTGTTTTCCCTATATTATTTAAAAGGCAAATGCATAAAACAATAATTAAAAATTAAATTAACAGCCACACAATGTATAAAGACGGAATCTGTGACAATAACAATGTAAGAAGGGAGGAATAGAGACTCATATGATAGTTATAATTCCCAAGGTAAATACTAAAAACTAAAAAATACATCCAAAAGAAGGGAATCAAAATAGTATACTGCAAATCAACTAAATACAAAAAAGGAAATGATGGATTGAGGAACAAAAAGCACATGACACAAGAAAACAAATAGCTACATAGCAGAAGTAAGTCCTTTCCTATCAGTAATTACTTTAAATGTAAATAGTTTAAACTCTCCAATTGAAAGGCAGAGATTGGCCAAATGGATTTTTAAAAACCTGATCCAACTATATGCTGTCAACAAAAGATTCACTTTAGATATAAGGAAGTTGGACCTCACCACATATCACATAGAAAAATTTACTCAAGAGGAATCAAATATCCAAATTAAAGAGTTATAACTATAAAACTCTTCAAGGAAAACATTAGGGGCAAATATGCATGATGTTGGATTTGCCAATGTTTTCCTAAATATGACACCAAAGCACAGGCAACAAACAAAAAAAAACAGATAAACTGGACTGCATTAGAATTTTAAACTTAACAGCATGATTTATAATCCTTTGGGTATATACCCAGTAGTGGGATGGCTGGGTCATATGGTACATCTAGTTCTAGATCCTTGAGGAATCGCCATACTGTTTTCCATAATGGTTGAACTAGTTTACAGTCCCACCAACAGTGTAAAAGTGTTCCTATTTCTCCACATCCTCTCCAACACCTGTTGTTTCCTGACTTTTTAATGATTGCCATTCTAACTGGTGTGAGATGATATCTCATTGTGGTTTTGATTTGCATTTCTCTGATGGCGAGTGATGATGAGCATTTTTTCATGTGTCTGTTGGCTGTATGAATGTCTTCTTTTGAGAAATGTCTGTTCATATCCTTTGCCCACTTTTGCTGCTATAAAGACACATGCACACGTATGTTTATTGCGGCACTATTCACAATAGCAAAGACTTGGAATCAACCCAAATGTCCATCTGTGACAGACTGGATTAAGAAAATGTGGCACATATACACCATGGAATACTATGCAGCCATAAAAAAGGATGAGTTTGCGTCCTTTGTAGGGACATGGATGCAGCTGGAAACCATCATTCTTAGCAAACTATCACAAGAACAGAAAACCAAACACCACATGTTCTCACTCATAGGTGGGAACTGAACAATGAGATCACCTGGACTCGGGAAGGAGAACTTCACACATCGGGGCCTATCATGGGGAGGGGGGAAGGGGAGGGATTGCATTGGGAGTTATACCTGATATAAATGATGAATTGATGGGTGCTGACGAGTTGATGGGTGCAGCACACCAACATGGCACAAGTATACATATGTAACAAACCTACATGTTATGCACATGTACCCTAGAACTTAAAGTATAATAAAAAAAAATTAAAAAAAAAAAAAGAATTTTAAACTTAACTTTTATATTGCATAGAGGCATACAAATATTTTCAAATACTTGTTTAACCATTTATAAAAATTTTAAGAAATCACTCATAATGATGCTCTGACATATTTCAAGTATTTTAGGTATTGACTGCTATATTCTGGGCATTTCCAAATGATAAAAGGCCTTCTTAGTCATCATAAAAACTGCATGCTTATACTCTTAAAACTTATAACACACTGGTCTTATAAATGGATAACTAACAAATACCCTTTAGTTATGAAAAATGCGATAGTTGAGGACTCCTTTTTAAAGTCATGATTCTAAGTCCTTTGTCATGTGTGGTAGAAATTATCCCTTTTCTCCCCTTCCTTGACTTTGAGATTATGCATGGACATGTTTTGGGCAACAGGAAGTTAGCAGATGTGATGTAAATAGGTATTTGACTTAATTGCTTACACAGTTAAACCTGCCCTCTTGTACTACTGCCATTGCAATGATAACATGTCTTGGCTAGTCTGTTGGTCCACAAAGAACGAAATACAGGTGGAACAGAGCTGACTCAGTTGACTTCAACACAGATCAGCCAACTAGGGCAGAGTAGCTGAGCCCAGCTAAAATGGAGAGCGCCGACCAACCAAGCCCAAGTCTAGATCATCTGCCACCCAATCACTCCATAGATGTATGACCTATAATAAATGATTGCTGTTTTAAGTCACTAAGTTTTGGAGTTGTTACAGAAGAAGAACTGATCCAGACATATGGCAGTAAGAAATCTACTTCCCACATCTAGTACTGCTGGTAAATAATTTCACTTTTTCTATCCCTTGTCCCTGCAGCTTGAACTATTCTTGTGTCCACCCTACTTGCACCTTTTGGGAACCACTAGGGATAACCCTTTAGAACCACCATCTTACCCAGAACCCATTGATGCTTCTGTTATTTTGCTGTTTTATGCACATAAGCAGAACTATGACAAATAGGATCATGAATGAGGAATGTCAGAGTAGGCCACCAGGTGACCTTTTTTGCATGACAGACTGAGATATTGTCTAGGAAGAATTTATCCTGAGGAAAAAGCACTAAGAACCCCAGATTGGTTTAACAATGTTCAAAATCATAGCTGTTGATGCAAAGGTGAAGAAAAGAGAAATGGAATTTCCTTCCCTCACAAATGTACTTTTTTAATTTTAAGAATTTTTAGAAAATAATGAAGAATAACATAAATACCTGTATTCTCATTGTATTTTCTTGCAGCTTATTTTATTTTACTAAAAATTATGGAAAAAGTTCAAATTATTTTGATAACTACTCTGAATATCATTCCCTTCTCTTCTCCTCATATGTAATCAGAATTATAATCTGGATTACACTTTTAGGCCTTGTTACTTTGTATGTAAAATATTTAGTACAACCTAGTATTAGCCATAAAGTTTTTCTTCTTTTCCAGCTCTCAAGAACTCATATGCAGGGTCCAAGGAAGAGAGAGGACATAGGTGAAAATGGAAATAATTAGTTTTAGGGGAAAAAACTGTATTTTATTAACATATTGGAAGAAGGTGTGGTCTAAAGAAGGGAAAATAGTTCTTTCCAATTTAACAAAGCAGCCTTAGTGCAATAATGTAGGGCTAAAGTAAAATGATAAGACATTAAAAGGAGACAATACCAGTGCCAATAGCAGTGCCATCAGTAGCACTCTGCTTCAGTGGAATGCAGCACTAGTGCTGTTGATGGTGACAGTAGTTTTTCTTGGGTAGATGTCAACTGTTTCATCAGTAGCAGTAGTCAAGACAGCATCAGCCATTTTAGAATAGGAGACCCAGCCTTGGGCATAGCCATTAGTGCTCTCAGCAGTAGCACTGGTTAATTGGAGAAAGGTACTGGAAACCACCAAAGTTACTGGAGGCTGAAAAAGTATTAGACTATGAATCATCAAGTGAGATACCCCCTGAGGACTTTCAGAAATTTTGAAGAGGTCCAGAGGTTACAGGAAGAGTAGGGGCTAACAAAAGAAATACTGCTTATTACTGTTAATGTTACCTAAAGACTGCTATGGACTAGAAAAATAAAAGTAAAATTATCTAATTCACAGTGCCTAGTAAAGTATTAACAATTAAAAAGATAACTATTCTAATGAAAGAACTCTTGCTTTGGTATGAGACTCTAACTGATTGTACCCTGGGAGGAGGGATATAGGTCATAATCAATAAGTCAGCTCAGTGGCCAAAAAATCTCAAGTTTTCTCAGATTGCTGGCACTTTCCAATGCCCGTAGGAAGTAAAAGAAAATCCTCCTTGATGAATAATAACTTCAACTTAGGCTCAAATTATTACTATAGTTTTTCAAATATATTGTTTAGGAAACAATCAGTGATGATGAGATACAACTGTTTCTGGCCAAGATTGAGTAACTGGTTTGAGAATATTTCTTCCATTATAAGTAATTGCATAACCGGGCAAAACAGAGCAACTGTTTTCAGGTAGTAGACACCAAACAGCACAAGACAGTAATTCTGGAGCTAAGTGGAATTCATTAGGTGAACTCCATTATCCCAGTTCTCTGCTTGGGTATAATTTCCTGACCACAGCACAGAGCATTAAAGTACAAGCAGAGTGCAGTGGTCCTGTTGAGCTGAGGTGGAAGAGATCAGAATATGGAGTGACTAAATCACAAAATCTGCAAGGCAGGACACTGGAGAGAAGGGAGCCAGATGGACAAAAGACCCCAGGATTCCCCGG
Organism: Rhinopithecus roxellana; assembly: GCF_007565055.1. Classification (NCBI taxonomy): domain Eukaryota; kingdom Metazoa; phylum Chordata; class Mammalia; order Primates; family Cercopithecidae; genus Rhinopithecus; species Rhinopithecus roxellana. The sequence goes on from NC_044567.1 coordinate 23,854,573, forward strand.
AGAAACCCGTGAGTCTGTGGTTAAAAGACATAAAACACAAATTGCTGGTTTCCTCTTCCAGAGTTTCTGATTCGGCAGGTCTGGATGAGCCTGAAAGTCTTTATTTCTATTAAGTTCCCAGGTGATACCAATGCACCTGACCCAGGACCAGACTTTGAAAATAACTCTCATTGACCAAAAGACAGTGTAAGTTGAAAATAAAATAAAATCTACATCTACTAAACTTTTCTCACTCATTCAGATTCACCAAAGACTTAAAAATGTCTAAGGATACAGGAAAATGTATACAGACATCCCTGAGAGACATTGCAAGTTTGGTTCCAGACCACCCCAATAATGAGAATATCATAACAAAGTAAGTCACATGAATTTTTTGGTTTCCCAACACATATAAAAGTTATGTTTACACTATACTGCAGTCTATTAAGTGGGCAACAGCAGTATGTCTCAAAAGCCAATGCATATACCTTAACTTGAAAATATTTTATTGCTAAAAAAGGCTAATGATCATCTGAGCCTTCAGTGAGTCACTCTTTTTGCTGGCAAAGGGTCTTGCCTCAATGATGGCTGCTGACTGATCAGGGTGGTGGTTGCTAAGGTTGGAGTGTCTGTGGCAATTTCGTAAAATAAGACAATGAAATTTGCTCTATCATGTGACTCTTCCTTTCACAATAGATTTATCTGTAGCGTAAGATGCTCTTTGATAGCATTTTACCCATCATAAAACTTCTTTCAAAATTGGAGTCACGCCTCTCAAATTCTGCTGCTGCTTCATGAACTAAGTTTAGTTAATATTCTAACTCCTTTGTTGTCATTTCAACAATGTTCATAGCATCTTCACTAAGAATAGTTCCTGTCTCAAAAAACCACTTTCTTTGCTCATCCATAAAATGCAACTCCTCATCTGTTTAAGTTTCCTCATTAGATTGCAGCAATTTAGTCATGTCTTTAGGCTCCACTTCTAATTTAGTTCTCTTATTATTTCCACCACAGCTACAGTTACTTCCTCCACTGAACTCTTAACTCCCTCAGTCATCCAATGAGGGATGGAATCAATGACTTCCAAACTCCTGCTGGTGTTGATATTCTCACCTCCTCCCATGAATCATGAATGTTCTTAATGGCATCTATAATGGTGAATCTTTTCCAGAAGGTTTTTAATAGACTTTGTCCAGATCCATCAGTGGAATCGCTATCTATAGCAGTTATAGCCTTGTGAAATGTGAGACTTGGAAGTAGAAATTACTCCTTTATTCACTGGCTACAGAGTGGATGTTTTGTTAGCAAGCATGAAAACATTAATCTCCTTGTACATCTCCATAGAGTTCTTGAGTGACCATGTGTATGGTTAATGAGCAGTAATATTTTGAAAGGAATTGATTTTTCTGAGGAGTAGGTCTCAATAATGGACTTAAAATGTTCAGTAAACTGTGCTGTAAACAGATATGCTGTCATGCAGACTTCGTTGTTCCATCTATAGAGCACAAGCAGAGTAGATTTAGTATAATTCTTAAGGGCTCTAGGATTTTTAAAATGTTAAATGAGCATTGGCTTCAACTTAAAGTCACCAGCTGCATTAGCCCATCACAAGAGAGTCCGCCTGTTCTCTGAAGCTTTGAGGTCAGGCATTGACTTCTCCTCTCTAGCTATGAATGTCCTAAGTGGCATCTTCTTTCAATAGAAGGCTGATTCTTCTACACTGAAAATCTTCTGTTTTGCATAGCCACTTTCATCAATTATCTTGGCCAGATCTTCTGGATAACTTGCTGTAGCTTCTCCATCAGCACCTGCTGCATTACCTTGCACTTTTAAGTTATGGAGATGGCTTCTTTCCTTAAACCTCATGAAACAACCTCTGCTAGCTTCATCTGCAGCCTCCTCACCTCTCTCAGCTTTCACAGAATTGAAGAGAGGTAGGGCCTTGCTCTGAATTAAGTTTTGGCTTAAGAGAATGTTATGGACAGTTTGATCTTCTTTCCAGACCACTAAACGTTTCTCTATATCAGTAACAAGGCTGTTTGCTTATTATTTCTACATTCACTAGAGTAACACTTTCAATTCCCTTGAAGAACTTTTCCCTTGCATTCACAGTATGGCTAATTGGTTGGTGCAAGAGGCCTAGCTTTTGTCTTGTCTCAGTTTTCAATATTCCTTGCTCACTAAGCTTAATCATGTCTCATCTTTGATTTAAAGTAGGAAGCATGCAATACTTCCTTTCACTTGAACACTTATGGGCCACTGTAGGGTTATTAATTGGCCTAATTTCAGTGTTGTTGTCTCTCAGGGAATGGAGAGTCCCGAGGAGAGAGAAATGGGGGAAGGGTGGTCAGTGGAGCAGTTAGCATACATATGTCACTTATCAATTAAGTTCGCTCTCTTGTGTGGGTACAGTATGAGGTGCCCCAAACAATTACAATAGTAACATCAAAGATCACTTATCACAGACCACTCTAACAGATATAATAATAATGAAAAGGTTTGAAATATTGTGAGAATTAACCAAAATGTGACACAGAAACAAGTGACCACATGCTGTTGGAAAAATGGTGCCGACAGACTTGCACAATGCAGGGTTACCACAAACCTTCAATTTGTAAAAAAGCACTATAAAGCAAAGCTCAATAAAATGAGGGATCCCTGAAATTAACTTTATACAAAACCAATGACTCCTGTAATAATAAAACTTAAAGTTTTGATGGCCTACCTGTAGATCTTTCACATTTGGAAAAGGAATTCCTATTGTTATGACAGCACGGGCATTGTCATCTGAGAAATCCAGACCCTCACTCACTTTACCACGACAAACTGCTACCAGGAGAGCTCCATCTTAAACAACAGAAAAAAGCATATCCAAAATTATCAGAAATTGCTTATTCTTGTCATTTTGAAAATACCTGATTTATAATTTTAGTAATTATAAAATAGTAATTATAGTAGTAAATTTAAAATAATCAAAATAAAACACTATTATGAGATATAGTTTTAACAGTTCAATGTCTTTAAGTAAATAAGGGAAACAAAATTACATTTATATGCAAAAGGGTAGCAAACCAATTACAAACTGTGCATCTTCCAGATAACTTATACAATAAAAACATGTCAGAATAGCAACTTGCATATGAACTGTGTGATTATAAACAGGTTTATTTCATAAAAATTGAAGTTGCATTATTACCTTTACCACCTGAAAGTAAAATTCTCAGAATAACTGAAATAATTTTAATTGATAATACATATCAAATGGAATCAATATATTTAAAAGTATTTAAAACAGACACAGAGAACACCATATATATATATACCATAAAAAGATACTGACATGCTATATTACCTCTTTCTTGCATTGTTCATAAACTATTACTATCCCTTCACATCAAACTTTTTTATTTTATTTATTTATTTATTTTGTGAGACAAGGTCTCACTCTGTCAGCCAGGCTGGAGTGCAGTGGCACAATCACAGCTCACTGCAGCCTTGACCTCTTAGGCTCAGGTGATTCTCCCACCTCAACCTCCCAAGTAGTTAGACCTATAGGCACATGCACCACACCCTGCTAATATTTGTATTTTTTGTAGAGACAAGATGTTACCATGTTGCCCAGGCCAGTCTCAAACTCCTGGGCTCAAGTGATCTGCCCGTCTCAGCCTCCCAAAGTGCTAGAATTACAGGCAAGAGTCACCACGCCCGGCCTCACATCAAACTCTTCATGGATGTGCTCTAACTTGGAATTAAGTTTTCAGTGATGTTTTGAAAATTCAAGTTTACCTTATGTAATAGAATATAAGCACCAAGGGTACTAATTGCATCAAAATATAGGTCTCATTTGGCTAGTAAGGAATATATTTATATATATCCTATGCCTTTTTGCACAAAATATTTCAGGTAGTGCACTGAAGACTGTGAGATGATGGCATCATTTTTCTTAAAGTTGAATCAGCATACCCAAGTGAAAATATTCACAGGAGAACAAGTACAATTAAAAGAATTTCTTTACCCAGCTTATTTTCTTTTCACTCAGGATTATAATTTTTCTCTTAAGTGTAATTCATTTAAAAATATAAAATTATAATTGTACCTTCTTACTTTGTAATAAAAAATATTTTTTCACCAACCATGAAATAATTTCGTTACCTTTCTCTCCTTTGTATTTGATTGCGTCATAGTACACCTGCAGTAATTCATCAAAATTTGTTTTTTCTCCTCCCTGTGGTTCTACAATGACTGTCTTCACCAACTCCAGATTATGCCATAAACCAGTAGAGAGCCAACGTTCTTTTAATTTTTCTAGTAACTAAAGAGAGGAAAGAAAAAAATTATTTTTTGTGTGTCTAGCTAAACAAACTTTCCTCCATTTGTTTAAGCCAATGTGACTAAATGTGACTACAGCAAGTATATTAATCTCTCTGTGTCTTTTCTCATCTATAAAATGAAGAAAACAATATATCTCATAGAGTGTTTATGGGGTTAAATTTATTAACAGATTTAGAGAGATCTGAATGGTGTTGGCACATAGTTTGCTGCTGCTGTTACAATTACCACCAACATTGCTGCTGCTGCTGCTACTACTACTACTACTACTATTATCTTGGCAATTTCTACCACCACTACTGCCACTACTACTACTGCTACTATTACTACTATTATCTTGGCAATTTCTACCACCACCACTACTACTACCACTACTATCTTGGCAATTTCTTTTTTTTTGAGACAGAGTCTCACTCTGTCGCCCAGGCTGGAGTGCAGTGGCCAGATCTCAGCTCACTGCAAGCTCCGCCTCCCGGGTTCACGCCATTCTCCTGCCTCAGCCTCCCGAGTAGCTGGGACTACAGGCGCCTGCCACCTCGCCCGGCTAGTTTTTTGAATTTTTTTAGTAGAGACGGGGTTTCACCGTGTTAGCCTGGATGGTCTCGATCTCCTGACCTCGTGATCCGCCCGTCTCGGCCTCCCAAAGTGCTGGGATTACAGGCTTGAGCCACCGTGCCCGGCCTATCTTGGCAATTTCAAAAGCAAAAGCACAAAACAAAAACCTCTGTCAAAGTTAACAAACTTTAAGTTCTCTCTTTAAACCTAAGGTGAAGTTTCTTAATATTCTTAAATCGTCTTCAAATGAAGACGATTTAAGATCATTTTACTAAGTGTATAGGCAGATAAGCTCATTATCTGAATATTTGATCATCATTAATAACCCGCATTGAAAAAAGATATAAAGAAAGACTCAGCCAAGAAGTAGAAAATATATGGGCACAAATGGAACATTTACAGCCATGGGTTAGATTACGAAAGGACGTTCAACAAATTTTAAGCAATCCTTATCATATTGATCACATTTTTAAACAATTATGCCATGGTAGATTAAAAGTCAATAATATAAAGTCATGGTAGATTAAAAGTCAAGCCCAAAACAAAAATTCATCTTGATTGATTGATTGATTGATTTTAGAGACAGCGTCTCTGTCACCCAGGCTGGAGTGCAGTGGCAAGATCATAGCTCAGTGCAGCCTCGAACTCCTAGGCTCAGGCAATCCCTCCACCTCAGCCTCCTGAGTAGGTGGGACTACACGTGCATGCCACTACACCCAGCTAATTTTTATATTTTTTGTAGAGATGAGATCCTGCTTTGATGAACAGGCTAGTCTCAAACTTCAGGTCTCAAGGGATCCTCCAGACTCAGCCTTCCAAAGTGCTGAAATTACAGGTGTGAACCAACACACGTGGCTGTAAAACTCATATTCTTAAAAACCGTATGAGTTAAATAGAAAAACACAGTAGAATTCATTAAATCTTTAGTTATGAATAAGTAAACCACTCACAATTCAAAACATGTGGCATACAGCAATGGCAATACTTGGAAATACATTTATGGCTTTAAATATATTTATTTTTAAAATGTCAAAATAAAAGAATCAACTATTCTTTCTAAGAAGCTAGAAAATGAAACATAGCAAATGCAAAGAAAGAATAAAGCTGAATAAATGAAAAAGACAAAAGCTAATATTAGAGATTATTATTTAAATTGAACTGTTTTATCTGCTTGTTATATACTATGAGTTCTACACAATTTGGACGAGTTATTATAAGAAACCATTCAAAATTCTCTGGAAAACAGCAACTGATCAGTTTTAATAAGATAATTTATTTCCTCAATTTTACCTTTATTTTTAGAAATAAACTTCTTAATAAGACTATAAAACAAAACATTAGTAAAATAGTTAATTGCTGCACAATATGCTTTAATTAAACAGGAAGAACTACTTTAATTCTATAAACACAGCTAAGAAGTTATATTAATTTTTATTCTCCGGAAAAAGACATCAAGGGAGGAAAAGAGGAACAAAAAAGCTATAGTTAGACAGAAAACAATTATTGAAATGACAATAGTAAGTCTTTCTCTATCAGTCATTACTTTAAGCGTAAATGGATTAAATTTTCTAAGCAAAAGATAAAGGGGCTGGATAGATAAAAATGCTGTCTGCAAGTGACTCACTTTAAATTTAAGGATACCTATAGGCTGAAAGTGAAGGGATAGAAAAAGATATTACTTATAAATGGTAACCAAAAGACAGCAGGGGTGGCAATTCTAGGATACTAAAGAGATTCTAAGTAAAAAATTGTCACAAGAGACCAAAAAAAAAAAAAAAAAAGGACATTATATAATGATAAATGGGTCAATTCACCAGGAATATTTAACAACTATAAATATATACCAACCAACATCAGAACACCCAAATATAGCAAGCAAATACTGATTGTACTGAACAGAGAAATAAACAGCAACATAAGAATAGTAGGAAAGTTGAATATCTCACCTTCAGTAATGAATAAAACACCCAAACAGAAGAGCCATAAGGAAACGGAACTTGAACAATACTAGAGACCAGATGGACCTAACAGACATATATAGAACATTTTACCCAACAGCAGCAAAATACATGTTCTTCACAACTGTACATGGAACATTCTCTAGGACAGATCATGTGTCAGGTAACAAAGCAAGTCTTAACAAATGTAAGATTAAAATTAATACCAGGTATCTTTTGCAACCACAACAGAATGAAACTAAAATTCAGGATCAGAAAACCAGCAAATTTACAAAAATATTAAAATTAACACACTTTTGAACAACCAATGAATGGTTCAAAAAAGAAATCAAAAGGAAAGTTATGAAATTATCTTGAGACCAATGGAAAAAAAACACAACATACCAAAAGTAGAGATACACCAAAAGCAGCACTAAGAGCAAAGTTTATAGTGGTAAATGCCAACATTAAAAAAGAAAGATCTCAAGTAACCCAATTCTACACTTCAGGAAACTAGAAAAAGAACAAAGTAAACTCAAAGTTCGCAGAAGGAAAGAAATATTAAGATTAGAGCAGAAATAAAATAGGGAACAGAAAAACACACAAACAATAAAACTAAGAGTTGATTTTTGAAAAGATCAACAGAATTGACAAGCCTTCACCTAGATTGGTTAAGAAAAAAAAAGAGAAAATCAGAAATGAAAGAAGAGACACTGATGCCACCAATATAATAAAAGACAACTCTGAAAAATTATATGCCAATAAATTGAATAAACTAGATGAAATGGACAAATTCCTAGTAATATACAACCTACCGAGACTGAATAATGAAGAAACAGAAAATCTGAACAGATTAGTAAGGAGACTGAATCAGTAACAAAAAGTCTCCCATCAAAGAAAAGCTAAGGCCTCAATGCCAATTCTACAAAACATTTTTATTTATTTAATTTTATTAATTTTTAATTTTCATTTCTTTGCTAATTTTTTTTTTTTTTTTTTTGAGAAAGTCTTGCTCTGTCACCCAGGCTGGAGTATAGTGGTGTGATCATAGCTCACTGTAACCTCAAACTCCTGGGCTCAAGCAGTCTTCCTACTTCAGCCTCCCAAGTAGCTAGGACTACAGGCATGAGCCACCATGACCTGGTAATTTTTTTTTTTTTTTGTAGGTATAGAGTCTCACTATATTGCCCAGGTTGGTCTTGAACTCCTGTCCTCAAGTGCTCCTCTTGCCCTGGCCTCCCAAACTGCTGGGATTACAGGTGTGAGCCACTATGCACAGTCCTCTATGAAACATTTAAAGCAGGGGTCCCCAACCCCCAGGCCACAGACCGGTACTGGTAGAATCCAGGCTGCACAGCAGGAGGTGAGTGGCAGGTGAGCGAGCATTACCGTCTGAGCTCCGTCTCCTGTCAGATCAGCTGCAGCATTATATTCTCATAGGGGTGCAAACCCTATTGTGAACTGTGCATGCAAGAGATCTAGGTTATATGCTCCTTATGAGAATCTAATGCCTGATGATCCGAGGTGGAACAGTTTCATCCCGAAACCATCACCCCCAGCCCCAACCCAGGTCTGTGGAAAAGCTGTCTTCCACAGAACCAGTCCCTGGTGCTAAGAAGGTTGGGCACCATTGACTTTAAAGACTAATACAAATGTAGATTCAATGTAATTCCTATCAAAATCCCAATGACATTTTTTACAGAAATAGAAAAAAAATACAAAAATTAATATGCAACCACAAACAAATTGGAATCATCAAAACAATCTTGAGAAAGAAGAACAAAGCTAGAGGCATCGTGCTTCATGACATTTACATCTTACAAAGCCACCATAATCAAAATAGTAATTGCATTGCCGTAAAGACGGACATATAGATCACTGGAAGAGAATAGAGAGCCTGGAAATAAATTCACACATGTATGATCAACTGATCTTCAACAAGGGTGCCAAAAATACATAATGGGAAAAGGACAGTCTGTTCAACAAATAGTTTAGGGCAAACAATATCCACATGCAAAAGAATCAAACTGGACTTTATCTTACACAATACACAAAAGTTCACTCAAAATGGATTAAAGACTTAAATGTAAGATTTCAAACTGTTGGCCAGGTGCAGTGGCTCACGCCTGTAATCCCAGCACTTTGGGAGGCCAAGGCGAGCAGATCACGAGGTCAGGAGATCGAGACCATCCTGGCTAACATAGTGAAACTCCGTCTCTACTAAAAATACAAAAAGTTAGCTGGACGTGGTGGCACGCACCTGTAGTCCCAGCTACTCGGGAGGCTGAGGCAAGAGAACCACTTGAACCTGGGAGGCGGAGGTTGCAGTGAGCCAAGATTGCGCCACTGCACTCTAGCCTGGCGGCAGAGCAAGACTCTGTCTATAAAAAAAAAAAAAAAAAAAAAAAAACTCAGGAAAAAACACAGGAGAAAATTTTTGTAACACTGGATTTAACAATGATTTGATGGGTATGACATAAAAGCACAGGCAACAAAAGTAAAACATACGATTGGGACCACAACAAACTAAAAGGTTTCTGCACAGTAAAGGGAAAAAAAAGAGTGGAAAGGTAACCTAAATGATGAGAAAAAATATCTGCAAACCATATATCTGATAAGGGGTTAATATCCAAAATATATTAAGAAACTCAATGTTAAAAAAAAATTGAAAAACAGGCAAAGGACAAGAATAAACAGTTCTCCAAAGAAGACATACAAACTGTTACCAGGTATATGGAAAGATGCTCAACATCAGTAATTATCAGGGAAATGCAAATCAAAACCACAATGAGATATTAGTTCACAACTTTTAGGAAGGCCATTATTTAAAAAAATAAATAACAACTGTTAGTGAAGATGTTCTGATATTGGAATCCTTGTGTATTGCTGGTGGGAATATAAAACAGCATAGCCACTGTGGAAAACAGAAGGGGAAATAAGAATCAAAATAAAACAGTATACATAGAAATGTTTTATGGGTTTCAATATACAAGTCTTTTACCTCCTTTTTATTCCTAAGTATTTTATTTGTTTTGGTACTACTGCAAATGGAAATGTTTTCCTAATTTCCTTTTTAGACAGTTTGTTGTCAGTGTATAGAAATACAACTGATTTTTGTATGTTAATTTTGCATATTGCAACTTTACTCAATTTATTAGTCCTAACAGTTTTTAAAAAATAAGATCTTCAGGAAAGATCATGTCTGTAAACAAAGACAATTTTATTTTTTCCTTTTCCATTTGAATGACTTTTATTCCTTTTTCTTGCCTAATTGCTCTGGCTAGGAATTCTAGTACTATGTTATACAGAAGTGGCAAGAGTGGGCATCCTTGCCCTGTTTCTGATCTTAGAGGAAAACCTTTCAGTTTGCACCACTGAGTATGCTATGAGCTTCTTACATATGACCTTTATTATAATCAGGTAATTTCCTTCTATTCCTACCTTGTTGAGAATTTGTATCATGAAAGTGTGTTGCATTTTGTCAAATGCTTTTCTGCATTATTGAAACAATGCATGAAGGTTCTTTTCAGCAGATGGTGTTGAGAAAACTGGATCGCTACATGTAAAAAGAATGAAGTAATACCTTGCCTACATAATAAACAAACATTAACTCAACATTAGTCAAAGACATTACTGTAAGAGCTAAAAAATATAAAACTCTAAAAGAAAAAAAATAGAAGGAAGGCTTTATGACCTTGGATTTGGCAACGATTTGTTGGCTATGACACCAAAAGCATAAGTAACAGAAAAATACAGATAAACTCGGATTTCATAAAAATTATAAAACATTTTTGGATACTGTCAAGAAAGTTAAATGATAATACACAGAATGCAAAGCATATGGCTGATAAAAGATTAATATGCAGAAGATATAAAGAACTCCTACAACTGAACAACAAAAAAACCAAACAGATTCAAATATAGGCAAAGGACTTTAATAGACATTTCTTCAAAGATTAAAAACAAAATGGCCCAAAAGGACATTAAAAGATGCTCAAAATCCTTAGTCATTAGGAAACTGCAAGTCAAAATCACAATGAAGTCCCACTTCACATCCAGTAGTATAACTACAGTCCAAACAAGAAAATTAAGTGTTGCAAGGACATGCAGAAACTGTAACCGTCACATATTGCTGGTGGCAAATGTAAAATGGTACAACTGCTGTGGAAAACAGTCTGGCAGTTCCTCAAAAGTTCATAAGCACAGAATTACCATATGATCCAGCAATTCCACTCCTAAGTATATAACCTCAAATATCTGAAAGTACTAGGATCCAAACAAATAGTTGTATGTTGATGTTTATAGAAGCATTATTCCCAATCACCAAATAATGGAAACAACTCAAGTGTCAATCAATAGATAAACAAAATGTATGACCTACATGCAATGGAAAATTATTCAACTATAAAAGGAATGAAATTCTGACAAATGCTTGAATATGGATAAACCTGAAAATGTTGTGGTAAGTGAAAAAAGCCACTGTATTTTTGTACACAAAGTACAAATATTATATGATTCCACTTATATGAGGTACCTAGAATAGACAAATTCTTAGAGATGGGAAGTAGAACAGAGGTTACCAGGGCCTGAGGGAAGGGGCTAAACAGGACTCATTGTTCCATCAGTACAGTTTCTGACTGGGATGATTAAAAAGTTTTGGAAAGGGATACTGGTGATGGTTGCACAACATCATGAATGTACTCGATGGCACTAAATTGTACACTTAAAAATGCTTAAAAGGTAAATTTTAGCGGATGGGCGCGGTGGCTCATGCCTGTAATCCCAGCACTTTGGGAGGCCGAGGTGGGTAGATCATGAGGTCAGGAGATGGAGACCATCCTGGCTAACACAGTGAACCCTTATCTCTATAAAAATACAAAAAATTAGCCGGGCATGGTGGCGGGCTCCTGTAGTCCCAGCTACTCGGGAGGCTGAGGCAGGAGAATGGCGTGAACCCGGGAGGCAGAGCTTGCAGTGAGCTGAGATCGTGCCACTGCACTCCAGCCTGGGTGATGAGCGAGACTCCGTCTCAAAAAAAGAAAAACAAGGTCAATTTTACGTGCATTTTACCACAATTTCAAAAATTGAAAAGAACACACAAATGAATACTATGTAGTAATATAAATAAATGAACTGGTTTCTCACATATTAAGAAGGATGAATCACAAACCTTTAGGTGTTGAGTAAAAAATGCAAATACAGATAGATAACAAATATGATTTCATTTATACAAACTTCAAAAACAATATGTCCTTTGAGAATATATATATATATATATATATATATATATATATATAACTTTTAAAAACTCACGAAACTAATACCTTTAGCTTTCGGGGGGATACAATTGGGAAGGAACAAATGAAGGATTTTTTTATTTTTTTGAGATGGAGTCTCGCTCTGTCACTCAGGCTGGAGTGCAGTGGCACAATCTCGGCTCACTGAAATCTTCGTCTCCTGAGTTCAAGTAATTCTCCTGTCTCAGTCTCCTGAGTAGCTGGGACTACAGGCGGACACCACCACATCTGGCTAATTTTTGTATTTTTAGTAGAGACAGGGTTTTACCATATTGGTCAGGCTGGTCTTGAACTCCTGACCTCAGGTGATCCACCCCTCAGCCTCCCAAAGTGTTGGGATCACAGGCGTGACCCATTGCACCTGGCCAGATGGAGGTTTCTAATGTAGAAATAATGTTCTATTTCTTAAGCTGGGTGATGGATACTCAGATCTCCATTTTATTATTATTTAAAATGTACATATTAGTTTTGTAGACTTATATACACACATATTTCACAAATACAAAATATAAAAATTAAACATTAGTCTGATTATTAATATGATGAGTTACAAGAGGGGTTATAACAGATACATTTAGGCTACTAATATAGTAATCCAGAGATGGCGGTAGGTTGAATTAGAATAAGTTAAGAAAAAATATGCAAACCTTGAGAATAAGATAAAAGAAACGGTACAAACTTTCCATTTCAAATGGAGACAAAAGCCCACTAGAAGATTATTTGGGAAATACACTTTGTTGAACTCACTGTTCACTATTAATTAAGGTTCCAGACTTAGCAAAATTATATTTCAACTTAGATATTTTTGTCTAATACAAATACAAATCATTTCTGTCCAGGAGAAAAGATAACCCCAAAGGTTACTATTTATTGCCCTGTAGTACATCAACCAGTTTTCTTATAGTCTATTCCTTTATTAAATTGCCTACAAGTACATAAATCCTTAAACGCTCTCTGAATTGGCCAAATCCATACTTTTTCTTCATTAATCAGCGATTTTAATAAAATCTGTGGTAGGTGTTAACTTTATATGTGAGCCATGACTTTATCTTTTTGCAAATTAACTGTAGAGAAAGAAAAGTCAGCAGGTTATAAAAATATTTAAAATTAAAATGAATAAGGTATGGTGTTGGATGGGACATGACAGGGAAGGGAGAAAAACGTTCACAGGTGCTCTGTAGGTATATGATTAGCCCAAATATGATTTCAGTACCTGCTATGTTTTGAACATTTGTCCTCTCCAAAATGTTGAAATTTAATCTCTAATGTGGCGGCATTGAGAGGTGGGGGATGTTAAGAGGTGACAGGGTAACAAGAGTGCTGCCCTCATGAATGGATTTGTCCAGTCATGTATTAATGGTTTATCACGGGAGTAGGACTAGTGGCTTTATACAAAAAGGAATAGAGACTCAAGCTTGTACATTCAGCCTCCTTGCCCTGTGATACTCTGAGCTACCCTGGGACTCAGCAGAGAGTTCCCACTGGCAAGAAGGCCCACACCAGATGCAGCCTCTCGGCCTTACACTTCTCAGCCTTCGTAACTGGAAGAAACAAATTCATTTAAAAAAATAACGGTGGCTTAAGCCTGTAATCCCAGCACTTTGGGAGGCCGAGACGGGCGGATCACGTGGTCAGGAGATCGAGACCATCCTGGCTAACCTGGTGAAACCCCGTCTCTACTAAAAAATACAAAAAACCAGCCGTGCGAGGTGGCGGGCACCTGTAGTCCCAGCCAATCGGGAGGCTGAGGCAGGAGAATGGCATAAACCCGGGAGGCGGAGCTTGCAGTGAGCCGAGATCCGGCCACTGCACTCCAGCCTGGGCGACAGAGCGAGACTCCGTCTCAAAAAATAAATAAATAAATAAATCACCCAGTTTGAGGTAGTCTGTTACAAGCAACAGAAAATGAACTAAGACAGTACCATTCACTCATACAGGCAACACTGGAAAAGGACCAAGACTGGAAGGAAAGATTAAGTTTGTTGCCTTTAAGATATTCAAATGGAAATATTGATATGGCAGTTGGATATATGGGCATAGTACTTAAGGTAGAAGTTAGAATTGAATTATATATTAGGAAAGCATGACAAAAGATAAAACTAAAAAAGAATGCATAGGCCGGGCGCGGTGGCTCAAGCCTGTAATCCCAGCACTTTGGGAGGCCGAGACGGGCGGATCCACGAGGTCAGGAGATCAAGACCATCCTGGCTAACATGGTGAAACCCCGTCTCTACTAAAAATACAAAAAGCTAGCCGGGCGACCTGGCGGGCGCCTGTAGTCCCAGCTACTCGGGAGGCTGAGGCAGGAGAATGGCGTGAACCCAGGAGGCGGAGCTTGCAGTGAGCTGAGATCCGGCCACTGCACTCCAGCCTGGGCGACAGAGCGAGACTCCGTCTCAAAAAAAAAAAAAAAAAAAAAGAATGCATAGAGATGAGATTGCCTAGTGGGAGAGTACAGATTAAAAAGGGGGACCAGCAAGAAAACCTTATTTCCTCTCTTTTTTTCTTTTTAGAGATGGGATCTCACTCTGTTGCTCAGGCTGAAGTGCAGTGGTATGATCACAGCTCATTGTAGCCTCACATTCCTGGGCTCAAGCGATCCTCCCACCTCAACCTCCCAAGTAGCTGGGACTACAGGTATGTGCTGCCATGTCTGGCTTTTTAAAAAAACAAACAAACAAACAAAAAAACCAGACAGGGTCTTGCTGTGTTGCCAAGGGTGGTCTCAAAATCCTGGGCTCAAGCAGTCCTCTACCTTGACTTCCCAAAGGGATTATATGCATGAGCCACCACACCCAGCCCCTCATCTCTATTACTGCTCATCCAATTCATCAGCAAATCCTGCCAGCACTACTTTTAAATTTATCTAGACTCTAAACATTTCTCACTATCTTTACTGCTACCACAGTGGTCCAAGCCGTCACCATCTATCATCTAGATTATTAGAGCAGACTCCTTAACAATCACCTTGCTTCAGCCTGTGCTCTCTACAGTCCATTTTCCATACAGCAGCCAACATAATCCTTTTAAAACTAAGTTTAAAGCCTCCAATGGCTTCCTATTGCATTTTGAACAAAATCTAAATGCTTACTGTGGTGCGATTTTACCCAACTATTTCTTTGACCTTATCTCCTTCAATTCCCCATACTTCAGTCCTGCTCTGCTACACTGGCTTCCTTTTGCTCAAACTAGGTACTCTCCTATCTCAAGATTCCTACTATCTGAACATTATTCCCCCCAATCAGAGTGGTTTGCTTCCTCTCCTCCTTTACACTTTTACTCACTGTCACCTTCTAGGATAGACCTTCTGAAACCATCCAATTAAATTCTAAATGATCACCCTCCAAACCCCCAAAAAAACCTCCAACCCCAGGATCCTCTTTTCTCCCTTTCCTTGCTTTAGTTTTCTACATAGCACTTATCACCATCTAGATTAGTCCCCTCAGGCTACCACACAAAAATATCAGACTGAGTGGCTTAAACAACAGAAATTTATTTCTTAAAATTGTTAGTTTAAGCCACAGACTGAGTGGCTTAAACAAGAGAAATGTATTTCTTACTTCTTGGCTATGAAGTCCAAGATCAAGGTGCCTGTTAATTTGATTTCTGATGAGGGCTCTCTTCCTGGCTTGCAGACAGCCACCTTCTCTCTGTGTCTTCACATGGCCTTTCCTCTCTATTCAGAGAGGGACAGGGAGAGACAGCAATGGAGTTTTCTGGTGTCTCTTCTTACAAGAACACTAATCCTATCAGATAAAGCCCCTACCCTTACAACCTCATTTAACCTCGATTACTTCCTTAGAGGCCCCATCTCCAAATTAAGCCACACTGGGGGTTAGGGCTTCAACATAAAAAATGTGGTGGGACACAAACATTTAGTCCATAATATCATCTAACATATTAGTAGCCTTCTGTGTCTCTCATTTATTTTCTGTCTCTCACCCTGGAATATAAAAGGACAATGATTTTTGTCTGTTTTACTTACTGCTGATTGCCCAGTACATAGAACAGTACCTTACATATAGAAAGTGGTCAGTAAATACTCGTTGAATGAATTTTATAAATGAATGGAAAATGAAGGTCCAAAACAATGGCACGTCAGAGAGTACCTTACATATAGAAAGTGGTCAGTAAATACTCGTTGAATGAATTTTATAAATGAATGAATGAAGGTCCATAACAATGGAAGGTCAGGGAGGAGAGTAGGGAGGGGTAAAACATAACTGTAAAACGAGGTGCCAAAGTCCTTAATAAAAGAAGAGTTGGCTGAGTGCAGTGGCTCACACCTGAAATCCCAGCAGTTTGAGAGACTGAGGCTGGAGGATCACTTGAGCCCAGGAGTTCGAGACCAGCCTGGGCAACTTGGCAAAACCCTGTCTCTACAAAAAATACAAAAATTAGCTAGGTGTGGTGGTATGTGCCTGTGATCCCAGTTACGCAGGAGGCTGAGATGGGAGGACTGCTTGAGTCCTGGAGGTTGAGACTGCACTGAGCTATGATCATGCCACCATACTCCAGCCTGGGCGATAGAGTAAGACCCTACCTGAAAAAGTAAATAAAAATAAAATAAAATATTAAAAATAAGAGTATCCAGATGCTTTGTAAGATGGCAAAGATGAAGGGGAAAGACTAGTTTTTTCTTGGTGAGACTTTGTTCACTCATTCCTTCCTCCCTTCCTTTCTTCTCCCCTCCCTTCCAGAAGAAAACAGACAGGTAAAGATTTAGAAAGAACAATGGAGAGGAAATAGAATACTAAGTCTGAAATACTACAAGTTATGAGAGGAAAGGACGGTCACAATTTGGAAGGTCTGACGAAGTGGTATGTCCTCTGCGTCTATCCAGATTTTAGTTCAGGCAAAGAGCTGAGGAACACTTCATAAAAGGGAGAATTTGGTGACTATGACACATTTCCACAGAACACAATGTGTTTAATTTCTTCAGTGGAGATTTTTTTTTTAAGTACCTTAAAACCTTTTGTTGAGGATAACACAGGGGCTACATGCAAATTTGGAGTACAATTCTATAGCAAAAACATACTCGTTATTTTAGCGAAAATGGCCTCCAGCAAATTTTCAGTTTCAGATAACAAAATATTTAGGTCTACGGCTTTTATATTCTCATTGCAGGTAACATTCGAATTACACATTTAGACAGCTTAACTATTTCCGTCTTGCCAGAGAAATCACATAAATAACTAAACACAAAAATAACTCAACTGTTAAATTCTCTTAGGTATCCTAACTAGGCACCTAAAAATCAAATAACTTAAAGGAAAGTACAATGACACAGAGCTGTCTCTCAGGTCTTTTGGCTTACATATATAAAAAATGTGAGGTATCTTTGTTGTAACTATCTTACTTAATAGCTCATAAAGGGTAAATACTATTCATATAGGGAGACCAGTCAACATATAGTGATAGAGATGATTTAATTTACCAATTGGTGTTCACATCACTTCAATTTGTTAACCTCATAGGCAATTTTTTTAAAAGTCAGATCTCACAAACTAAAAGACACTTTGGAATGTCCATGTCTTATCTGGATATTGTCATTTTATTTTGTCAAACTTCTTTAAAACTAGTATTTCACTAGGGAGGCAATAAGTTCGAATGCAACCTAGTGGGGAAATCCTGCATTTGCTCAATGTCCATAGCTCTTACACAGTTCCAGATGTTCAGTACATTAATAATACACTAACTCAAAGCCTCTTTTTGAAACTTTAGAAAGTGCAAATTGCATTAAGACCTCTTTGCCCTCATTAATGGTATTGTTACAATCCCAGTCCTCTGGAAAATGTTTTTTGGCATGTGTTTAACTTTATAATATTGCCATTTACTCACTTTAATAGCCAGTACTCAAGTCTTAATGCTTTTAATAGGCCTGCCTAAACAGACTACCATCTTTTGTAATCTTTTTCACATAATTTATTTCATAAGTAGAACCTGGTATATTTTTCCATCTAAAGATGAGTCTTCATTATTCATTTCATGAGGTATTCATATGTTTTAAATGTTTACTTTCTTTTATTCAGTTGACATGTACCCATAGGTGGCATATGTTAGAAAGAAAAAAGAGTTCCTTTTAAACACTAATAAAAATGAAAAAGTAGTAGTTTTTTAAAATAACTTTTTTAGTTAGAATAAAAATTAGTATCTTTAATTTTTGCTAAATACAAACTGAAAATATAAGAAAACCAAGAATATGAATTTCTGTTGAAACAACTGCCTATTTGGTGATATTTGACTCAGCACCTTCACCTCAAGAGGCTGGGTTATATTTTGGAATCAAACTTTCAATGAACACAGGTGCAGTCAGAGGTGCACTTGGAGGAATATTATAGACAAATGCTGCCCTAAAGTGAAAGTAATACCTCTGTTGGCAATCTAACTGGAAGTGAAGATCCTACAGCCCTCTCTGAAAAGAAACACTCCCTCTCATAAATTAGTTAAAATATTGAGGACTCTGAAAATGTCAGAGCTGCACTACTAGTGCCTTACTGCACTAGTGACACCTCGATTTACAGTTACTTCTTGATACATTCTGACAAAAACATACAATGATATTTACAATGCAAAAAACTTCAAAAAATGACATTTGTAAAACAATATGTTTACACATGAAAATCTACTTTCCTGAAATCATGTGAAAAGAAAACAATAAAAGCCAGATGTGGTGGCTCACACCTGTCATCCCAACAGTTTGGGAGGCCAAGGCAGACAGATCGCTTGAGCTCAGGATTTCGAGACCAGCCTGGGCAACATGGCTAAACCCCATCTCTACAAAAGAATTAACTGGGCATGGTGGTATGTTCCTGTAGTCCCAGTTACCCAGGAGGCTGAAGTGGGAGGATCACCTGAGCCGGGGAGGTGAATAGTACAGTGATTGCACCACTACATTCTAGCCTGGGCAACAGAGTGAGACACTGTCTTGAAAAAAGAAAAAAAAGAGAGAAAAAAGAAAAGGAAACAATAAGAACTCATGTTCTTACTCATGTACATACTATGTTATGTATGGAACAAATTCTTAACTCTTTGAAATGTAAATTCTGAATTACTGTTGTTTCATCAACAGTTAATTCATCAATGTCTAAAGTAACCATTTAGTTAAAATGTATATAATCTGACTTGTTTTGCTTTTTTAGAGTAAAGAACTGTTGACTGAGTTAATATTGGCTACAATCCGAATAAACTTATTCACACAAATTCAACTATATGTTTCATTCTTTTCCTGAATAGATTAACTGTAGGCGGAAAAAGGCAACTTGTTTTCTATACTTCTGTAAATGGGCTAATAATTAAACTATAATGAGGTCAGTGCACTTGCACTGTTATAATCCAGACTGAGGGAAGCAAGTGAATAAGAAGCAACCGCTATAATGTTATCTAAAAGTTACTACTTTCAAGTATTGCCATCTGAATCTGCTGTAAATTTGTTGCTCTAAAACTTGAAATGTTTCAGAGAAAGCATCACTTCATAGTCTAGTGAATAAGATCCAAAAGAAAAATATTTAAATTACAATGCAGTGCATAACAAACATAGAAAGGCCTCAAGGCATACCACTACAGGAAACTATCAAATCACAAAGGAAGACAGCAGGCCGGGCGCGGTGGCTCAAGCCTGTAATCCCAGCACTTTGGGAGGCCGAGACGGGCGGATCACGAGGTCAGGAGATCGAGACCATCCTGGCTAACATGGTGAAACCCCGTCTCTACTAAAAAGTACAAAAAACTAGCCGGGCGAGGTGGCGGGCGCCTGTAGTCCCAGCTACTCCGGAGGCTGAGGCAGGAGAATGGCGTGAACCCGGGAGGCGGAGCTTGCAGTGAGCTGAGATCTGGCCACTGCACCACTCCAGCCTGGGCGACAGAGCGAGACTCCGTCTCAAAAAAAAAAAAAAAAAAAAAAAAAAAAAGGAAGACAGCAAGAGAAATAAAGAAACAAAGCACCTACAGAAGAACTAGAAAATAATTAACAATGCTGGGTGGGCGTGGCCACTCATGCCTGTAATTCCAGCACTTTGGGAGGCCGAGGCAGAAGGATTGCTTGAGGCCAAAGGATTGCTTGAAGCCAGGAGTTTGAGACCAGTGTGGGCAAAAGCAAGACCCTGTCTCTAAAAAAAAAAAAGTTTAAAAAAAATGTATATGGGTGTGGTGGCATATGCCTGTAGTACCAGCTACTCAGGAGGCTGAGGTTGTAGGATGCCTTCAACCCAGGAGTTCAAGGTTATAGTGGCCTATGATCACACCCCTGCACTCTGGCCTGGGTGACAGAGCAAGACCCTGTCTTAAATAAATCAATAAATGGCAGTAATAACTCCACCTTTCAATAACTACCTTGAATGTAAATCAATTACACTCTAGCAAAAAGACAGTCTTAATTGCCAGAGCAATTTAGAAAGAGTAAGAAGAAAAGAAGATCCAACTATATGCTGCCTACAAGAGATTTGCTTTTAGGGATACACACAGGATGAAAGTGAGCAGCTGAAAAAAGCTATTCAACAAAATGGAAACCAAAAGAGAGCAGGGTTATCTATAGTGACATAAGACAAAATAGACTAAGTCAAATACTGTAAAGAAAAAAACTAAGAACATCATTTAACAAAAAAAGGTCAATTCATCAAGAGGATATAACAATTGTAAATACATATGCACCTAACATCAAAGTACCTAAATATGTAAAGCAAGTATTAAAGGATCTGAAAAGAGAGACAGATTCTAATACAATAATAGTAGGAGACATCAATACCCCACTTTCAACAATGAACAAATCATCCAGACAGAAAATATATTTAAAAACATTGGACTTGAATAAATTTAGACCAAATGGACCTAACAGGCATATACAGGCATACCTTGGAGATATCGCAGGTTCAGTTTCAGACCACCACAGTAAAGCAAATATCACAATAAAGTGAGTCATACATTTTTGTTACCCAGTACATATAAAAAGTTATGTTTATACTATACTATAGTCTATTATGTATACAAGTGGCATTATGTCTAAAAAAATACATACCTTAGTTTTAAAGTACTTTATTGCTAAAAAATGCTGACACAGAGACATGAAGTGAGTACATAGTATTAGAAAAATGGTGACGATAGACTTGCTTGACACAGGGTTGCCACAAACCTTTAATTTATGGAAAAAAAAAAAAACAGAATATTTGCAAAGTGCAATAAAGCAAACACAATAAAATAAGGTATTCCTGTACAGAATATCCCATCCAACAGCAACAGAATACACATTCTTCTCAAATACACATAAAATAGTCTCCAGGATAGATGATATTTTAGGCCATGAAACAAGTTTTAACAAATTTAAGTTTGTTATCGTATCATGTATCTTTGCTGGCCACAATGGTATAAAACTAGAAATGAATAACAGGAAAATTCACAAATATATGGAAATTAAACGACATGTTCCTGCAACCAAAAAACCAAGGGGGCAATGAAGAAATTAAAAGGGAAATTTTAAAAACTATATTGAGACAAACAAAAATGGAAACACAATATACCAAAACTTAGGGGACGCAGCAAAAGTAGTCCTAAGAGGAAAGTTTATAGTACTAAATGCCTACATCAGAAAAGAAGATCCCAAATAAATAACATTACTCCTCAAGGAACTAGAAAAAGAAGAACTAAGCCCAAAATTAACAGAAGGAAAGAAATAATAAAGATCACAGAAGAAATAAATAGAGACTAGGAAAACAATACAAAGATCAACAAAACTATGAATTGGTTTTTGAAAAGATAAATCAACAAACCTTTAGCTAGATTAACAAGAAAAAAGAGAATATTCAAATAAAATGAGAAACAAATGAGGAGATATTATAACTGATACCACAGAAATACAAAGGATCAAACTGACTATTACAAACAATTATATGCCAACAAAACAAACTGGATAACCTGGAAGAAATGGATAAATTCCTAGACACAACCTACCAAGACTGAATCATAAAGAAATAGAAAATCTAAACAGACCAATGAGTTCTTTCCAATCAAAGAAAAGTCCAAGACCAACTGTTGGCTCACTGCTGAATTCTACCTAACAGTTAAAAGAACTAATACCAATCTTTCTCAAATGATTTCAAAGAAGTTGAAGAGGAGGATGTACTTCTAAATTATTTTTACATGACCAGTATTATCACCCTGATACCAAAGCCAGACAAGGACAATCAAGAAAAGAAAACTACAGGCCAGTATCCTTGATAAACAGAAATGCAAAAATCCTCAACAAAATACTAGCAAACCAAATTCAACAACACATTAAAAGAACAAATCAACATAATCAAATGGAATTTATCACTGGGATGGAAAGATGGTTCAACATATGTAAATCAATAAATGTACACAGCACGTTAATAGAATGAAGGACAAAAACCATATGATTATCTCATTAGATGTAGAAAAATCATTTGACAAAATTCAACATCCTTTCCTGAGAAAAACTTTTACTAAATTAGGTATAGAAGAAATATACTGCATATTTGGCCAAAAAAGGCCAAATATGTTAAGCCCACACTTAACATTATATTCAATGGTGAAAAATTGAAAGCCTTACCTCTAAGATCTGGAACAAGACAAGGATGCCCACTTTCACTATGTCCATTTAACATAGTACTGAAGTCCTTGCCAGAAAAATGTAGAAAGAGAAAGAAATAAAAATCACCCAAATAGAAAAGAAAAAAGTGAAATTGCCCTTGTTTGCTGAAGACATAATCTTATATATAGAAACCCTTAAAGACTACACCAAAAAGCTGTTAGAATAAATGAATAAATACAGTAAACTTGCAGGATAAAAATCAACACACAAAAAATCAGTAGCATTTCTATATACTAATAACAGACTGTCCAAAAGAGAAATTAAGAGAACTCCTTTTACAATAGCTACCAAAAAGAGAGAGAAAGAAAGAAAGAAATTTAACCGAGGTGAAGAAAGGCTTGTACACTGAAATCTATAAAATGTTGATGAGAGAAATTGTAGAAGATACAAATAAATAGCATGATATTCTGTGCTCATAGACTGGAAGAACATTGTTAAAATGTTCACATTACCCAAAGTGACATACTGATTCAATGTAATCTCTTATCAAAATTCCAATGTCATTTTTCATAGAAATAGACAAAAGAATCCTAAAAGTCATATTGAGCCACAAGAAGCTCTGAATAGCCATGGCAGTCATGAGTAAAAAGAACAAAGATGGAGGCATCACACAACCTGATTCCAAACCACACTACAAAGCTATAGTAATTAAAACAGCATGGTATTGGCATAAAAAACAGCCACAGTGACCAATGAAACAAAGAGCACAGAAAGAAACCCATGTATGTATTCAACTGATTTTCAACAAAAGTGCCAAGTATACACAATGGGAAAAAAAAGACTCTCTAAAAATGGTGCTAAGAAAATTAGATATCCACATGCAGAAGAATGAAAATGGACCTTTATCTCACAATATATAAAAAAATCAACTCAAAATGAACTAAAGACTTAAACCCAAGACCTGAAACTATAAAACTACTAGAAGAAAACAGAGGGGGAAAACTACATAACATTGGTCTAGGCAACAATTTTTTGGATTTGATCCCAAAAGCACAGGCAACAAAAGCAAAAATAGGCCAATGGAATTACAACAAACAGAAAACCATGAACAAAGTGGCAACCTACAGATTGGGAGAAAATATTTACAAGCTATATATCCAATAAGGAGTTAATATCCAAGATATATAAGGAACTCAAACAACTCATTAGCAAGAACACAAATAACTCAATTTAAAAAATGGGCAAGGGACTTCAATAGACATTTCTAAAAGAAGACATACAAATGACCAACAGATATATGAAAAAATGCTCAAAATCACTAATCATTAGGGAAACGCAAATTAAAACCATGATGAAACATTACTTTATGCCTATAACAATGGCTACTGTCAAAAAGATGAAAGATAAAGTGTTGGTGAGGATATGGAAAAAAGGGAAGCCTTGCACCAACATTCTGTTGGTAAGAATGTAAATTAGTAGAGCCATTATAAAAAACTGAATGGAGGTTACTCAAAACACTCAAAACAGAATTACCATATGATCTAGCAATCTCACTTCTGAGTATTTACCCCTAAAATTTGAAGTCAGTTTGTAGAAGAAATATCTACACTCCCACGTTCACTGTAGCATTATTCATTTGGCTAGAATTGGAGAACATTATGCTAAGAGAAATAAGCTAGGCACAGAAAGATAAATATCTCATGCCTTTACTTTACATGGCATCTAAAACTGAACTCATAGAAGTGACAGTAACATGGTAATTACCAGAGTCTGGGGCAACCACCCTTCTACTTTCTGTCTCTATGAATTTGACTACTTTAAGCACTTCATATAAGTGTAATAGTGTATTCGCCCTTTTTATGACTGGCTTATTTCACTTAGTCTAATGTCCTCCAGGTTCATCCATGTTGTAGCATGAAAAGAAATACCCATTTATTATCTCACAGTTTCTGTAGGTCAAAAGTCCAGACACAGGGCAGCTGGTATGGGAATGTGGGGAAGGTTGTGCATGTGTCGGGGAAAGGGATATATGAGAGCTGTCTATACTGTCCACCTAGTTTTGCTGTAAACCTAAAATTGGCATAAAAAATAAAAGTTATTTTTTAAAACTAACATGTGACCTATTGTCTTCTCTACATTGAGCTGCTATCTGTAGAATCTTTTCCTTGGTGACTTTTTTCCTTTATGATCTCTCATGTTAGCATGACTTCAAGCTAACATTATCTACACTAGGCAAGCAAGGTGAATCTTACTTCTAAAAATTCCTCAGAGGTCGGGCACGGTGGCTCAAGCCTGTAATCTCAGCACTTTGGGAGGCTGAGACGGGCGGATCACGAGGTCAGGAGATCAAGACCATCCTGGCTAACATGGTGAAACCCCGTCTCTACTAAAAAAAAATACAAAACACTAGCTGGGCGAGGTGGCGGGCGCCTGTAGTCCCAGCTACTCGGAGGCTGAGGCAGGAGAATGGCATAAACCCGGGAGGCGGAGCTTGCAGTGAGCTGAGATCAGGCCACTGCACTCCAGCCTGGGCGACAGAGCGAGACTCCGTCTCAAAAAAAAAAAAAAGAATAAAAAAAAAACTGCTCAGAAATAGTACTTTGTACAAAGGCAGACAACCAATGCACTGGTTTGAGCTCTAACCATTCATTCACCATGTCCTGTAGAGACTGATGTATCTTTTGAAAGACTTTTCAAAAATGCAATAATCCTTGAGTTAACTTGATATCCTAAAATCAAAGGTTAGAGATTGGGAGAGTTCACTTCTATAATTTGCATTTGCTGTATATTTGGGAATATATAAAATACAAGAACCCAAATAGACGGATGAAACTCTTAAAATGTTAAAATCGTAGCTAGAAGTTAGAAACCTGTAAGCCATATTAAAGAGATAAAATAAGTACAGTATTTCTCTATGAACATAGATGAAAAAGGATGGAAAATATACTAGATATTCAAGATACACTATATATACATGAGGTGTCAAATATCCAAGATACATTAAACATATCTGAGGCATATAAAATACTACCCAATATTCATAAAATCTTATTCAGCCACCCATTGGTGACACCCATTCTGGCCCCATCTATCCTCTGCCCAAGAAAGGCAAATAAAATACATTGTAGCTCAGCAGGCAAACTGATGGACTACAGCTGTGGCCAAGTGCATTTGCTCTGGCATTACTCTAATAAAGTGTGTCAATTGTGCATCTGTTGTGTCCCCTTGCTTAAACTTCATTTCTAGTCTCTGTAAGCACACCATCAGGAAAGGAGAGCTGATGTGGAACAGAGAAAGGCAAGACATAAACATTGCACAGCCCAAGATTTAGGTAGTGTGGTCCTTCCACCACTTACATTGTATTCATGTGTTAATCTACCCTCAACTCTTTCCCCTTGCCTCCCACTGTGTGTTTTAAATATCTTAACTGTGTGATTCAAGCATCCTAATGTGGTGTCACTTTTTTGTCCCACGACCTCTGGGATAAGTGTATTTGGAGACTACCACTGCATCAAGTTAATGTCCCTCCTGACACCACCGAAATCATCTAAATTCAAAAGGTGCCAATATGAAACTGTCAGCCAAAAAGGAAAATCAATTGGTCTATCATGAAGATTAACTAGGTAGATATTAAAGACTGTAACCAAGATGAAACAACTAGAACCTCCAAATTTTTCTAGTCCATATCAAGCTCAAAAATTGCTTTAATATGTAAAATGTACAGTAAATTAATCGTAAGTTATATTTAAGTAATTTGCCTGTCATTTCCCAAAAGTGCTTTCTGTGGGGAAAAGAAAGAAAGATCAGACTGTTAATGTGTCTATATAGAAAGAAGTAGACATAAGAGACTCCATTTTGTTCTGTATTTGAGATGCTGTTAATCTGTGACCCTACCCCCAACCTTGTCCTTGCAAGAGACATGTGCTGTGGTGACTCAACAGTTAAAGGATTTTGGGCTGTGCAGGGTGTGCTTTGTTAAACAAGTGCCTGAAGGCAGCTTAATGGTTAAAAGTCATCACCACTCTCTTAATCTCAAGTACCCAGGGACACATACACTGCCAAAGGTCGCAGGGACCTCTGCCTAGGAAAGCTAGGTATTGTCCAAGGTTTCTCCCCATATGATAGTCTGAAATATGGCCTCGTGGGATGGGAAAGACCTGATCGTCCCCCAGCCTGACACCCATGAAGGGTCTGTGCTGAGGAGGACTAGTACAAGAGGAAAGAAGGCCTCTTGGTGGTTGTTGGCAGTTGAGATAGAGAAAATCATCTGTCTCCTGCCTGTCCCTGGGCAATGGAACATCTCGGTGTAAAACCCGATTGTATGTTCTGTTTACTGAGAAAGGAGAAAATCGCCTTAGGGCGAAAGGCGGGACTTGCTAGTGCAGTGCTGCTCTTTATGCACTAAAAAGGTTTATGGAGATGTTTACATATGCATATCAAGGCACAGCACTTTTCCTTAAACTTATTCATGTCACAGAGATCTTTATTCATATGTCTTACTGCTGACTTTCTCCCTACAATGACCCTATTATCCTGCCACTTCCTTTTCTTTAAGATGGTAAAGATAATTATCAATAAATACTAAGGGATCTCAGAGACCGGTGCCGGCATGGGTCCTCGGTATGCCGAGCGCCGGTCCCCTGGGCCCACTTTTTCTTTCTCTATACTTTGTCTCTGTGTCTCATTTCTTTTCTCAAGTCTCTCGTTCCACCTAACGAGGAACGCCCACAGGTGTGGAGGGGCAGGCCACCCCTTCACTTTCTATATTTATCCTTACATCCATGAAAAATAGTTTAGAACTAAGGGGGTGGGGGGAGCACAGGGAGTTAGGATGAATTCAGCTTCTAAATTTGCTACTTGATCCCTGCCTGCTGTGGTTTGAATGTCCCCTCCCAAAGTCATGTTAAAATGTAATTGTCATTGTAACAGTATTAACAGGTGCAGCATTTAAGAGACCATTAGGCCAGAAAGATTCTGTTCTCATGGATGGGTTTAATACCTTAAAAAAAAAAAAGGAGCTTTTTCTTTCTGTCTCACTTGCCCTTTCACCTTTCACCTCGAGATGATGCAGCAAGAAGGCCCTTACTAGATGCTGGCACCTTGATACTTGGACTTCTTAGTCTCCAGAATTGTGAGAAATAAATTTCTTTTCTTTCTATCCAGTCTGTGGTATTCTGTTACAGCATCACAAAATTGACTAAGACACTGCCTTCTCAAACTAAGTTAGCTGGCCATCCTTGACTCTAGTTTAACTTTAACTTCTCTGCCTTTATTCTCCCTAGATTTTTCACTTAAAAATTATAATACATATACATATATAAACATACACACACATATACATACATATATTCACACACATGTGTGTGTGTGTGTGTATATATATATATACACATATATATATATATATTTTTTTTTTTCCCTTTTTCTTTGTTTTTAGACAGAGTTTCACTCTTATTGCCCAGGCTGGAGTGCAAGGCGTGATCTTGGCTCACTGCAACCTCCACTTCCTGGATTCAAGTGGTTCTCCTGCCTCAGCCTCCCAATTAGCAGGGATTACAGGCATGTGCCACCATGCCCGGTTAATTTTGAATTTTTAGTAGAGACAGAGTTTCACCATGTTGGCCAGGCTGGTCTTGAACTCCTGACCTCAGGTGATCCGCCCTCCTCGGCTTCCCAAAGTGCTGGGATTACAGGCATGAGCCAGCATATCCAGCCTAATCAATATATTTTTATAAAGCTTTTTGGGAACCAGATGTAGTACAAATATATTCATGTTATTTATAGATAAGTACGTAAATGACTATATAAATGCACACACACACACAGCAAAAAACAACTTGGTTATTAAATTGTTACTTTCCAACTGCCCTACTATTTTCACTCAATTGTTAAAGCAATGGCATCCTCTTTCAGAGTAGCTCTTATATCTATCTTCCTAACAGTTTAGCTCATAAGCAAAAATGAATGTGAAAAGCAAATGTAAATATAGGTATACCAATATGTAGGTATTTTTATATAAGTACATATTGTTCTAAATAAAAATAATACGTCAAATTAATATTTATCAGATCAACTATATTTCAAACACTAGAATACTATTACGAGGACAGCACTGAACTAGAAAATCAGGAGTTCTAAGTTTGCTTTCACCAATTAAATGTATGACCTTAGCCATATGAATTGTCTACTCAGAATGTAGTATGTGCCCAGTAAACGTTTGTCAAATGAATAAACAAAGGAACAAACAAATGAATACTTATTGTTTAATAACCAAGAGCAGAAGTTCTCAAGAACTGCATCTAACCTGAGAGATATACAGCCTCTCTACCATATCCCCAAAGCCTCAATGGCATAACGACTCTATTTAACACTGTAGAAAAAAAATATTTCTTGAAAACACTCGGTTGATCACTTAAAGCAAATTTATATCTATAGAAATTTCAGCCTTCTACACAAGGGGAAAAAAACACTTTTTAATGTAGCATTTAGTTTCTTCTTTAGATTAAGTGCAGTATAGCTTTAAAAATGAGAACCATAACAAACTAGTAGCACTGTAAATTTCTTAACATACAAATTTAATGCTGAATAATACTTTCAAAAACTACAGCTACAGAGTGAACAAGACTGTTTGCATTTTATTCTTCATCTGACATTCAGTGATGAATGTAAAATGTTCCCTCAGGGAAAATGGTTTATACATATTACTCATAAAGATGTATTTTTTTTTTAAGTCGAAGTCTGTATTGTACAAATAAAAAGATCCAACTTGTTACTTTGGCACCAGAGAGTCTCTTTTCCAAATGATTTAATAGAAAAGTTTCTATTTTCTTTATATGGACAGTTTCTTCTACCCATAAAATGAACTTTCAGAGAGTTCTAAAGCAATGCTGCTACTACTTAAATGACAATAGAGTCAAAATCAAATTTATCTTAGTGGAAGAATGGTATTCCTCCTAGTTACCATAAACTATTGCTCTGAAAGAAATGTGGGGGGAAAAAAACTAGATGAACAACGTTCTCACTCTTACCCTTAAACAAATGCTGCAGTTTAATCAAAAGAATATTAGTTTTTTCTCAGTGAAAGAGTAAAGTTTTGAGTAAATCACCCATTCTAATAATCTAGTACAGGAAGAAAAACTGGCCATTAAATGTAAGGGGGAGAAAATGGCCACTAAAATGTATGGTTTGAAAAGCTTTAGACATACATTTTTCTTTTTTAGAGACAGGGTCTTGCTATTGGCCAAGTTGGAGTGCAGTGGTGTGATCACAGCTCACTGCAGCCTCAAACTTCTGGGCTCAAGTGATCCTCCCATCTCAGCCTCCTAAGTAGCCAGGACTACAGGCTCACACCAACACACCTGGCTGATATTTTTTGTTTTGTTTTTTTAAACACTGGGTCTCTCTATGTTAACCAGGCTGGTCTTAAACATCTGACCTCAAGTGATCCTCCTACCTAAGCCTCCCAAAGTGCTGGGATTATAGGCTTCTGCACTGGGCCTAGACTTCTATCCTATGTTTCCTTCCTTCCTTCCTTCCCTCCTTCCTTCCTTCCTTCCCTCCTTCTTTCTTTCTTTCTCTTTCTTTCTTCCCTATGTTTCTTTCTTTCTTTCTTTCCTTCTTTTCTTTCCTTCTTTTTCTTTCTTTCCTTTCTTTCTTTCTTTCTTTTCTTTTCTTTCTTCCTTCCTTCCTCCCTTCCCTTCCCTTCCTTCCCTTCCTTCCGTTCCTTCCTTTCCTTCCTTTCTTTCTTTTTGATTTTTAGTAGAGATGGGGTTTTACCATGTTGCCCAACCTGGTGTCCAACTCCTGAGCTCAAGAAATCCACCCACCTCGGCCTCCCAAAGTGCTGGGATTACAGGTGTGAGTCACCATGCCTGCTCCTTATCCTATGTTTCTTGTATGAAACTCTGCAACCAGTCTTTACATTATATTTTCACACAGGCAAAGCTAAACTCTTGTGATTATGAAAATATTTTCTGCGCCTTTGCTAATACATGTCTCCTCGGTCCAGAATACTATATTCCTCACTCCCACATCTACCAGTAGAAATCTATCCACCTTGGCCAGGCACGGTGGCTCACACCTGTAATCCCAGCACTTTGGGAGGCCGAGACGGGCGGATCACGAGGTTAGGAGATCAAGACCATCCTGGCTAACACGGTGAAACCCCGTCTCTACTAGAAAATACAAAAAAACTAGCCGGGTGAGGTGGCGGGCGCCTGTGGTCCCAGCTACTCAGGAGGCTGAGGCAGGAGAATGGCGTAAACCCGGGAGGCGGAGCTTGCAGTGAGCTGAGATCCGGCCACTGCACTCCAGCCTGGGCGACAGAGCGAGACTCTATCTCAAAAAAAAAAAAACAAAAAAAGAAATCTATCCGCCTTTCTTTAATACCCACTGAAATACCAACCACCTCCTCTAGGAAGCTTCTCTGCTTCATTCAATCACATATGATCTCTTCCTACTCTTAATTCCATTATCATTCTTCTTAATCACTCTAGTGATTATAAATTTTGTCAAATAATGCAAGGATGTGTACACTTATTTTATACCATAACCCAAACTGAAATCTTCTTGAAAAGATAGTAACTTGTTCATTTTTGAATCTTTAACAGCACTTAGTGCAGTACTCTGCACAAAGTATGTACTCAATAATAATTTCTCCAATGGATTAAGTAAATAAAAATAAATGTGAAGCAAAGTTATGAGATTTCTCAGGAACATCTTAAATATAAGCAAGGCTCTCAATATAAATATTTTGGTATTTTAAAGAAATTCAACTAAAGATATTTAAAGTTCTTTCTCAATACAAAATAAGTATTAGTATGTGGAATTAGGATGTATTGCTTTACAAGCAAAGCACAGGAATTTTAGTTTGTAGTTCTAAAATACTTCTAACTTCAAAGGCAATAAGAAAGACTTGGAACAATAAGAGTTAGTCTCCATTCATTTGTGTGTTTATTCGTCAAGCATTTATGGAGAGCTTATTATGTGCAGTTATGATACCTTTGCTACCTAACTAAAGTTCATAAATATAATTTCACTTTTATTAATATTTTCATATGCCATAGTCACAATCTTTATTCTAATGGTTCTTCCTCACCTTTTTCTTACCCTGATAAATTAACCCCTGTGATAAAAAGTTTATGATGGCCCCTAAGATTCCCATTCCCTATATACAACCTGCATAAACTTCTCCCCGTTGTGAGATAAAAATAAGATTTTACTCCCATGATTAGATTATATTATGTAGTAAAGATGAGGAGATTTTATGAATGTAATTAGGGTCTACCTTAATTGATTCTGAGTTAATCAAAAGGGAGATTATCTTGGGTGGGCCTGACTTAATCAGGTAAGAGTCCTTAAAAGATACAATGCCCCCCTATAGAAGAGACATCTTTGTTGGCTTTGAAGAAGAAGAAGAAGAAGAAGAAGAAGAAAAAAAGCAGTAGTAGTAATAAGCTGCCATGTTGTTGAGAGGGCCATATGACTAGGACCTGAATGCAACCTTTAAGACCTAAGAGTCATCCTTAGCCAACAGCCCGCAAAAGACTGGGTATCTCACTCAGTCCTGTAATTACAAGGGATAAATTCTGCAAACAAACTGAGGGACCCTGGAAGCTAATCTTTCCCCAGTCAAGTCTCTAGTGAGACCACAACCACAGGTGACCCCACTGGGAGCCTTGTAACACACTGAGAAGAAAAACCCAGCTAAGCCATGCCCAGACTCCTGACCCACAGAAAGAGTAAGATAATGTGTATTGTTCTACGGTGCTAATTTTGTGGTAATTTGTTATGCAACAACATAGAACTAATACAACCCATCTAATTATATTTCAATCCTGGTTCCTAATGTCCCCCTGAAATGAATTCTAATGTAGGCTTTCTGTCTTCTGCATGGTCAATGTTAAACCCCTTTGAAATGGCATAATATCAATACATTTAATAACTGCAGTCACTGTATTATGTGAGAATTGACAATGGTACTGACAAAAGATTATAATAATGTGCTGGTTTGCTCTTATGTCTAGATTCTGAAACTCAATAGCAAATTTATTTTTGCTAATTTTATTGGATTTCTGATTTCAGCTCCAATATGTAAAGAACTGGAAGTCATCACACCTGTTTTACAACAGAAAAAAGTTAAACTAAAAATCAATGACTTTTCTGGGATCCATCTGAGAACTGAGGTCACAAGGCAAACTGCCACCCTGAAATCTGGAGAGACAGGTAAATATAGAGAATCATGGTCAAGACATGCTTACTGGGACAATGCCCACTAAAACACAAATTGACAGAAATAGATAATTTTGATTAATTGCTGGAGATAAAATGTTAACTAGGTTATAAGTAAGAAACTCCTAGGGGCTGTAATCTTGCCAGGGGGCCCACATTTTTTAAGATATTACCACCAAAAATCCCACCAGGTCCCCATAGTAAAGAGCCAAGAAAAACCCTACTGTTTCTGGCAGGAGGAAGGAAAAAAACAACCATTTTGAAATACGTTCAACGCATTCTCTAAAACAAAGGCCAGTCTGCCAGTAAGGAAGATTTTACCAGATCCTTATCCAACATGAGGGAAGGGATCATTTCCTAAACTGCAGTTCCCTGCCATCTAATCTTATGATATGAATGAAGAGTTCAGAAACACTTGTGAAGGTCACAGGCAAGGGACACAGTGATGCTAAAAGATTGAGACATAATCATAGGATTAGAAGATGCTTCCCATTCCCCATACCTTACCACAACATCAACAGGGCTCCAGAATAACAGCAGAGGATTACAACAGAGACAGCCAGCTGCAAGGCTCAGATTCTATTTAAGAATAAGTTTTTAGGGACATTGGAGAGTAATTCAAGTCCATACTAAGAATCAATTAAAGAGCACCGGTCAAGATAACTACAAGGTAGTTATAAAAGACAGTATAAAATTTGTTTTTAATTTTTTTCTATCTGATTTGAAAGTCAGTTGCAAAAGGTAATAATTATAAATCTGTGTTGAGAGACATACAATGTGTAAAGACGTAATTTTTATGATAATAATGACACAAAGAAGGTAGGATAAAAAAACAGCTACATAGGATTAAAGCTTCTGCATTCTATTGAAAATTTAATTAGTATTAGTTCAAACTATGTAAGATTTTAACTATAATTGCCAGGACAACCACTAAGAAAACAACTAAAAAATACACAGTAAAAGAAAAGCCAAGGGAATTAAAGTGACACATTAGAAAAATTTAAATGGCACATTAGAAAATATCTATCTATTAGATTCAAAAGGCAATGACAGAGAAATAGAGGGGGAAAAGGCACCAGATACACAGAAAACAAACAGCAAAGTGGCATTCGTAGACACCAACTTATCACTAATTACATTAAACATAAATGGAGTAAACACTCCAGTTAAAAGGCAGAGATAAGCAGAATGAATTTTTTTAAATGCTCCAACTATATGCTGTCTATAAAAGACATACTTTAAATTTAGATACAAATAGGTTCAAAGTAAAAGGAATATTACTCAGCCATAAAAAGGAATAAAGTATTAATTCATCCTATAACGATGAACATGGAAACATTACACTATATGAAAAAGACAGACACAAAAAGTCATATATTGTATGATTCAATTTAGATGAAATGTTCAGAAAAGGCAAATCTATAGAAACAGCAGATTAGTAGATACTAGGGAATAGCAGGTAAGAGTAGGCAGTGACTGTTAATGAGTAAGGAGTTTC
The DNA here is from genome assembly GCF_007565055.1 of Rhinopithecus roxellana. Classification (NCBI taxonomy): domain Eukaryota; kingdom Metazoa; phylum Chordata; class Mammalia; order Primates; family Cercopithecidae; genus Rhinopithecus; species Rhinopithecus roxellana. Next base: position 23,888,941 of record NC_044567.1, read on the forward strand.
TTTCTGGAGTCAGAAAAATATTCTGGAATTAGACAGTGGTGACGATTACACAACTTTGTGAATATACTAAAAATGATTCAATGCAAAAATGGGCAAAGGATTTGAATAGGCATTTTTCTAAAGAAGATGTCTGAATTACTAATAAGCACATGAAAATATGTTTAACCTCACTAGTCTTCAGGGAACTGCAAATCAAAACCACAAGGAGACACTACATTTTATACCCATTAGAAAGGCTATTATCAAAAAAACATAAAATAACAAGTGTTGGCCAAAATGTGGAAAAATTGGAATCCTTGTGCACTCCTGGTGGGAATCTAAATTATGCATTGACTATTAAAAAAAGAGTTTGGTGGTTCTTCAAAAAGTTAAATTTAGGCTGGGCGTGGTAGTTCACACCTATGATCCCAGCACTTTGGGAGGTTGAGGCGGGCAGATCACCTGAGGTCAGGAGTTCAAGACCAGCCTGGCCAACATGGTAAAACCCTGTCTCTATTAAAAATACACAAAAATTAGCCAGACGTGTTGGCACACACCTGTAATCCCAGCTACTCAGGAGGCTGAGGCAGGAGAATCACTGGAACCCGGGAGGTGGAGGTTGCAATGAGCCGAGATGGTGCCACTGCACTCCAGCCTGGGTGACAGAGCGAGACTCCATCTCAAAAAAAAAAAGTTAAATTTAGAATTATCACATGATCCAGAAATTACATTTCTAAATATATATGCAAATGAATTGAAAGCAAGGTCACAAATAGATATTTGTACACCAATGTTCATAGCAGCATTATTCACAACAGGCAAAAGGTAGAAACAATCAAAATACCCATCGACAGATGAATGGATAAGCAAATGTGAGATATATATATATCTCTATATATACACACATATATATGTATATATATAATGAAATATTATTCTGCCATAAAAAGGATTCTGATGTATGCTACAAGATGGATGAACCCTGAAAACATTATGGTTAATGAAATAAATCAGAAACAAAGGACAAATATTGTATGATTCCACTTATATGAAGTAGCTACAATAGCCAAATTCATGGAGACAGAAAGAATACTAGAGGGTAACAGGAAATGGGGAAAAGGAATCTGGGGAGTTATTTCATGGGAACAGAGTTCTTATTTGGTATGATGAAAGGTTCTGGAAATAGATAGTGGTCACGGTTGTCTAACATTGCAAATGTGCTTAATTGTACACATACAAAAAATGCTAAGGCCAAAGGCAGTGGCTCATGCCTGTAATCTCAGCACTTTGGGAGGCCGAGGTGGGCAGATCATCTGAGGTCAGGAGTTTGAGACCAGCCTGACTAATCTGGAGGAACCCCATCTCTACTAAAAATACAAAATTAGCCGGGCGTGGTGGCACATGCCTGCAATTCCAGCTACTAGGGAGGCTGAGGCAGAAGAATCACTTGAACCTGGGAGGCAGAGGTTGCCGTGAGCCAAGATCATGCCATTGCACTCCAGACCGGGCAACAAAGGTGAAACTCCGTCTCAAAAAAAAAAAAAAAAAAAAAAAAAAAAACAGAGTTAAATTTTGTTATGCATATTTCACCACAATCAGAAATGACAATAAATATCAGAAAAATAAATAAAAGACCTGCAAAGCCTCTGGGGATGTGGGACTGGGAAGAAAGGAGGAACAGTATTAGTGAAGGGAGATGCTATTTTTTCATTATAACCATTCTAACATTATTTAATAATGTATAAGAATTATTTTGATAAATTATGTAAAGCTAAAAAAAGAAATTAAAATAAAGAATTCAATGACAAATAACAAATAAGAAAGTTTCTATGATATGTTTTATAAAGGATTACTATCCATACTATATATTTAAAAGCCCATACAAATCAATTAAAAAGACAAATACAACCAACACAAGCAGACAATAAACAAAAAGTTTAAAAGAATTAAACAAAAACCTGCAGAACAATTAACTGACAAACCTGACAAAAACAAAACCTGACAAAACCTGATAAACCTGATAAAAACAAGCAAGGGGGAAAGGATTCCCTAGTTAATAAATGGTGCTGGGAAAACTGGCTAGCCACATGTAGAAAGCTGAAACTGGATCCCTTCCTTACACTTCATACAAAAATTAATTCAAGATGGATTAAAGACTTAAATCTTAGACCTAAAACCATAAAAACCCTAGAAGAAAACCTAGGCAATACCATTCAGGACATAGGCAACGGCCAAGACTTCATGACTAAAATGCCAAAAGCAATGGCGACAAAAGCCAAAATTGACAGATGGGATCTAATTAAACTAAAGAGCTTCTGTACAGCAAAAGAAACTACCATCAGAGTGAACCGCCTACAGAACATTCTGTAGGCTCCCATCCCTACAGAATGGGAGAAAATTTTTGCAATCTACCCACCTGACAAAGGGCTAATATCCAGAATCTACAAAGAACTTAAACAAATTTACAAGAAAACAACAACCCCATCAAAAAGTGGGCAAAGGATATGAACAGACACTTCTCAAAAGACATTTATGCAGCCAATAGACACATGAAAAAATGGCCATCATCACTGGTCATCAGAGAAATGCAAATCAAAACCACAATGAGATACCATCTCACACCAGTTAGAATGGTGATCATTAAAAAGTCAAGAAACAACAGATACAGGAGAGGATGTGGACAAATAGGAACGCTTTTACACTGTTGGTGGGAGCATAAATTAGTTCAACCACTGTGGAAGACAGTGTGGTGATTCCTCAAGGATCTACAACTAGCAATACCATTTGACCCTGCGATCCCATTACCAGGTATATACCCAAAGGATTATAAATCATGCTACTATAAAGACACATGCATATGTATGTTTATTGCGGCACTATTCACAATAGCAAAGACTTGGAACCAACCCACATGTTCATCAATGATAGACTAGATTAAGAAAATGTGGCACATATACACCATGGAATACTATGCAGCCATAAAAAAGGATGAATTCATGTCCTTTGCAGGGACATGGATGAAGCTGGAAACCATCATTCTCAGCAAAGTATCACAAGGACAGAAAACCAAACACCGCATGTTCTCACTCATAGGCGGGAATTGAACAATGAGAACATTTGGACACAGGGTGGGGAACATCACACAGCGGGGCCTGTTTTAGGGTGGGGGAAGTGGGGAGGGATAGCATTAGGAGAAATACCTAATGTAAATGATAGGTGCAGCAAACCAACATGGCACATGTATACATATGTAACAAACCTGCACATTGTGCACATGTACCCTAGAACTTAAAGTATAATAATAAAAAAAAGAAACTATGAGATAATAAATGTTTACTGTTTTACGCCACAAAAAAATTAAACAAAAACCTGCAGAACAATTAATTTCACAATTAATCAAAGAGATAAACTAAATGGGAACAAAATATGTTTGAAGGATTTCTTGTGTCTTTATTTTTAATTGAAAAGGTAGAAGCAGAAAAATAATCTATTCATTTTGCTAATATATATACAATCACTAACAAGTTATTTCAACGTTACAGTGTCTAGTCACCCAATTATAAATGTCTGTAACTAAAATTCATACTGTCTGCTATATGTATTCCAAGCCTAGCAGAAAAATGTCACCCAGACATCTCCTATCTCCCTTTTTGTGACTATGACTGGAAAATATAAAAAGGTTTTAGCAATGCAATAAGATTTTGCTTTTATCTCTTACATAATTGCGGAGTGAGTGCAGTTTCCATAATCCCATAAATAACTTTTCTTCCAATTTCCCGGAAGACATTTGTCTCCATATTTAAGAATTAAAAGTTTTACAAATTTTATTAGGTAAGACCAACTCCCTACATGTTTTATTGTATGACTTACTGTCAAGTTTAATTACTAGTTTTCCTAAATATAACTGGTTGGTGTAAATGTTCACACTGGAATACAACTTGTTTTCTATTAAGAATTTTTAAAAATGTTTATGTCCATTTTATTTTTAGATATTCTTGTAAAAAATTATCTGACTTTTTTTGAAAACAAATCCTTTATTTTATCTACAAGAGACTAATTGCTTTAGTGTATCCCTAGCTATTGAAGTACATATATATAAAAAGACAATAGAAGAATCAAAAGTATCAATATTGTCATTCAAATATATTATTTCCAAATGCTTCTGTCCTTAGAGGTATAACTTCCTGTGGAAAAAAGAGAAGGAATGCCACTTCTCTACATTGGATTTAGGTTAGATTTTTATACAATGTGATGTTACTTTCAGGAATTATATGTGGTTTCAATGCTTTGATTATTAGGAGGACCAAAATAATAAATAATTTCAAATTAACTAAAAAAAAATATTAAAAATCAGAGTGACTCTAAAAACAACAACAAAATTCTTCTGGCCAGACACATGAAGTAAAATGAGGGCAACAAAGAAAGTTTAGCTTAGATTAACTTTAATGAAACATTCAGAAATGTAATTTATGAAAATAAAAAGGAATGCTCCTTTCCTTTCTACTCTGAAAATATCAACTTGTCCCTAAGAATAAAAATAATGTACACATAAACACTTCTTCTATATAACTAATATTACTTGAAGACTTTCATTCTTTCAGATTATTTTATTTTATTTTATTTTATTTTATTTATTTTTTTTTTTTTGAGGCGGAGTCTTGCTCTGTCGCCCAGGCTGGAGTGCAGTGGCCGGATCTCAGCTCACTGCAAGCTCCGCCTCCAGGGTTCCCGCCATTCTCCTGCCTCAGCCTCCCAAGTAGCTGGGACTACAGGCGCCCGCCTCGTCACCCGGCTAGTTTTTTGTATTTTTAGTAGAGACGGGGTTTCACTGTGTTCGCCAGGATGGTCTCGATCTCCTGACCTTGTGATCCGCCCGTCTCGGCCTCCCCAAGTGCTGGGATTACAGGCTTGAGCCACCGCGCCCGGCTATTTTATTTTAAAGAGAGTCTTATTCTGTTGCCCACGCTGGAGTGCAGGGGTGTAATCATGGCTTACTGTAGCCTCAACCTCCTGGGCTCAAGCAATCCTCCCACCTTAGCCTCCCAAGTAGCTGAAACTATAGGTCTGTGCCACCATGCCCAGCTAATTTTTGTATTTTGCAGAGGCAGAGAGTTTCACCATGTTCCCCAGGCTGGTCTTGAACTCCTAGGCTCAAGTGATCCTCCCAGCTCAGCCTCCCAAACTGCTGGGATTACAGGCACAAGCCACCATGTCCAGCCTTGCTCTTTCAGACTTTTAAGTAAAACAGAGGTAGGATGATCAGGCAGTATCTTAATCAAAAAATAAGTAAAATAATATATGATGTTTAGAAAACTATAATTATTACCTTGTTGCCTCTACCCTAGGAAGCTTACTGTGGTAATTTTTAAATTAGCATGACAATGTTTAAAATGTAAATTGTTATTTAAAGGCAAAAGAAACAAACATTCTCTTACCTTGTAAGATGGCAAGAAACACAAAATTCCTTGGCTCACAGTCTGGCACACAGATAACAAAAGTGCCCCCACTTCATCTTGGAACTCAAATGTTTCAGTATTCTGGAAGGTAGCACAGAGATTCCGACCCTTGGGGCCTGACCCAATGGTACCAACCCAAACCTAGAATATGAATATGTCATTATTAGAGTTATGCCTGAAAAAGGCATGGAAATTAATATTTATTTGGAAGTATTTACATAAAAGATCAAGCAACAAGTTTAACAAAAATTTATTTTTAAATTGTCAGGGGGTTTTCTATTACCTTTAATTAATTGTATACAGATTTAATTTATAAAAGTTTTGCTTTAGGCAGATCACTAAATTCTCTTAGAGTGAAAATTCTTTGAAAGCAAAACAGGTTGTATCTGTCTTTATTTACTTAATAGCTTTGCAAAATGTAAGCATGTAACACATTTCTGTTAGGTGAATAAATGAACAAGTGAAATGATGAATATAATATACCAATAGCAGAATCAGATAATTCCAAAATACTAGGGATGAAGGCCAGTATAATTTGCCATAGGCAAGTTTCAAAAATGACAGGAACTACTCTTTCAAAAATTCACTGGTGCTCAAAGATCCTTAGTCATAGAAAAAATCATACCCACCACAGCTTACAGTTATTTGCAATTCTATCTCCCTTATATGTAAAGAGACGGAGAGAGACAGAAGAAATTGTGCAAAATGTTAACAAGTGATGAATCTAGGTGAAGGATATAAAGATACTCACAATATTAATATTATCTTTCCAACTTTTCTGAAATTTCTAATTATTTTGAAATACAGTTGAAAGAATCAATAGATGAATAAATTATCAAAATGTAGCATTGAGTAGAAAAAAACAAACGTTTTCCTTTGCTCTCACACCACAGCAATCAACACAGAAAACTTCTGTGACCAAATGTGTGGGAGGTTTTCTCCACATACCAAGCAAACAATCAATTCTGCAACAGACATCAACTGGGTGTCCTCTAATTCAATTCAATTCTGACACTATCTACTGGAAGATAACTTCAGATCCCAGAGGTTGAGGGCTCAGTTCCCAAGACTGTCCCTGATTTCTGTTGCCAGTCACAGTTGTTTTACTTGTGCTTCTGACTGATCAGCTAGAAATCGGGCATCCCACAACCCTCTGCTTGGGTTCAATTAATTTGGTAGAGCTGCTCATAGAACCCAGGGACACATTTACCTACACTTATTGATTTGTTATAAAAGATATTACAAAGGATACAGATAAAGAGATGTATGTGGGAAGGGGCTCAGAGCTTCAATTCCCAGGCACATCACCCTCCAGGAACCTCCAAGTGTTCAGCTATCTGGAAGTTCTCTGAACCCTGTCCTTTTAGGTTTTTATGGAGGCTTCATTATGTAGGCATGATTGATTAAACCACTAGATATTAAAATAAATTTAACCTTTAGCACCATCTCCCCCAAGCCCTCCCCAGAGGTTGAGGAATGGGGGTGAAAATCCCAACTCTCCTATCATGTCTTGGTCTTTCTGGAGACCAGCCCCCATCCTGATGCTACCTAGGGGCCCCCTACCATTAGTCATCTCATTAGCATACAGAATATCACTTTGGAGATTCTAAGGATTTTAGGAGTTGTATGCCAAGAAAGGGAGTGGAAGACCAAATATATATTATAAATCACAGGCATATACACACATGAAACATTATTCACCTTTAAAGAAGAAACTGGCACATACTACAACATAGATGAACTTTGAAGACATTATCTGCAACATGGACAAACCTTGAGGACATTATGCTAAGTAAAATAAGCCAGTCACAAAAATGACAAATACTTTATGATTCCACTTATATGAAGTATTTATAGTAATAGGATTCAGAGAAACAGAAAGTAGAATGGTAGTTACCAGGAGTTGGGGAAGGGGGAGAATAGAGAGCTATTGTTTAATGGGAACAGAGTTTCAGTTTTTCAAGAGGAGAATGTCTTGAGATTGGTTGCACAACAATATATACATACTTAATACGACTGAGCTGTATACTCAAAAATGGTTAAGATGGCAAATTTTATGTCATGCATATTCTACCACAATTAAAAGTTTTTAAAAAATTTAAGTTGAAGGAAAATATTATAGTATAACAGAATCCAGCTGCACAACTACATTATTATAATTCAGAGACATTACAGGTCAAATGGACTTTTGTGCAGTAGGTTGAGAACATAGAGCCTGTAACAACATTCTTATAAGAAAACGTATGCTGAATTTACCAACTTCCTATATTTATCTGTGTCTCTAAAGAAAGCAACTTGAAAATGTGGAACATGTATTCTTCCTTCACTGCTGTTTATAGTCACATTTCTCAACAGGAACACTCTGGCATTTGGAAAGCACAATTCTTAGTTACATAGGAGTTTAGCATTCTAGGTTCCCAACTACCAAATGCCGTAGTTGCTCCCAGGTAATTGTGAGAACCACAAATGTTCCCACCATAAACCTGTGTATATAGCTTAACAAAGAACTAGCCTTGTGTTAGGCACACAGGTGATGTTAACTTAACCACTTTAGCATTAACCACAGCTTAACATCACCTGTGTGCCTAACTACTTTAAAATACTTCATAAAAAGAAACCAGAAGGCATAATGAAAAATGATAATCTATACATTTCTACAAAAATTAAAATAACATTTAGTAGGCATCGTTATAAAACATGAGTACGTTTAATTCATTTCAGATATTCAAACGTGCTGAACACTTGCTAAATACCAGCTATTAATCTAGGCATAGACAAAGAATGTGAATGTAAAAGGAAGAATCAGGATACACTATAGTCTAATGGAAAAGAGAAGCATAAATAATTATACAAGCTGGGCATGGTAGTACATGCCTGTAGTCCCAGCTACTCAGGACACTGAGGCAGGTGGACTGCTTGAGCCCAGGAGTTTGAAGCCAGCCTGGGCAACATAGCGAGACCTTGTCTCTAAAAAGATAAATAGGCCGGGCGCGGTGGCTCAAGCCTGTAATCCCAGCACTTTGGGAGGTCGAGGCGGGTGGATCACGAGGTCAGGAGATCAAGACCATCCTGGCTAACATGGTGAAACCCCGTCTCTACTAAAAATACAAAAAACTAGCTGGGCGAGGTGGCGGCGCCTGTAGTCCCAGCTACTCGGAGGCTGAGGCGGGAGAATGGCGTGAACCCGGGAGGCGGAGCTTGCAGTGAGCCGAGATCGCGCCACTGCACTCCAGCCTGGGCGACACGGCGAGACTCCGTCTCAAAAAAAAAAAAAAGATAAAGTCTGGCCAACATGTCAAAACCCCATCTCTACTAAAAATACAAAAATGCACAAAGCATGGTGGCACACACTCATAATCCCAGCTACTCAGAAGGTTGAGGCAGGAGAGTGGCTGGAATCCAGGAGACGAAGGCTGCAGTGAGCTGAGATCGCACCACTGCACTCCCGCCTGGAGGACAGAGCAAAATCGTGTCTCAAAAAATAAAAGTAAAAATAAAAATACAGAGATAAGTAAATAAGATATAAATAGGCCGGGCATGGTGTCCTGTAATCCCAACACTTTGGGAGGCCGAGGCAGGTGCATCATTTGAGGGCAGGAGTTCAATACCAGCCTGGACAACATGGTGAAACCCCATCTTTACTAAAAATAAAAAATAAAAAATTAGCCAGGCGTGTGGCGCACACCTGTAATCTCAGCTACTCGAGAGGCGGAGGCGGGAGAATTGCTTAAACCCGAGTGAGCCAAGATCACACCACTGCCCTCCAGACTGGGCACCAGAGCGAGACTCCGTCTCAAAAATAAATAAATAAATAAATAAATAAATAAATAAATAAATAAATAAAATACAAATAATTATACCATGAGAACTAAATAAATCAAAATTTTGTTTTCATTACAAAACTAAAACTTATTTAAAAGAAGCTGAAATACAGCCTTTTGCATCCCAAGTGACTGAATTATTTCCTTCTGTTGACACACTATTAAGTAGCTGACAGATTTTCTTTTATTGTAAAACTGGAATGTTGAATTTCCTATCAAGATTTACTTCCTGACACTTCAGGTACCTTCTAACTTGTTTATATAGAGTTATACTGAAGTAAGTAGAAACACTGAAGGCCTTCAAAAAAAAAAAACAACTAACCTGTGAATTTTTAATGACATGATTAGCCTCCAGCTGGACAGTAAATGTAACACCAAGTTCTGACGAAAAGGATTTCATTGGTGATAATGTACCAGATGTCAAAACAATAGTCTGAACTTTGCCATTAATATCTGAAAAGGCCTAAAGGAAAACAACATTAGATAAATAAAATTATCTTTAAAAGAAGCTGGGCAAAGTGGCTCACACCTGTAATCCCAGCACTTTGGGAGGCTGAAGCAGAAAGATCGCTTGAGTCTAGGAGACCAGCCTGGGCAATATGGTGAAACCCCATCTCTACAAAAAATAGAAAAATTAGCCGAGCATGGTGACCCTTACCTATAGTCCCAGGTACTGGGGAGGCTAAGGTGGGAGGATCGCTTGAGCCCGGGAGGTCAAGGCTGCAGTGAGCTAGATTGCACCACTGCACTCCAGCCTGGGTGAAGAGCAAGACCCTGCCTCAAAACAACAACAACAACAACAAACAACTATCTTTAAAAGAGTCAACCACATTTTTTAAAATGCTGGTACTGAGCAGGAAGACAAAATCTCCATTTACATGATGAGCTTACCACAGCTGGATTTAAGCACCAAAAGTTTAGCACACGAACTGCAGTTTTCTGTCGTGAATGTTTCTTATTTTTTGGTAGAACCAACAACCCATTTTTATCTGAAATATCAATCTGATTTGTCCAGGAGTAAGTCTGTTGAATCGCAATTTTATAATCATCTGCAAATCTAGATGCGAAGAAAATGCTAATTAAGTGGCAAAACTTTATAAAACCTATGACCCAGCTACATACAATATAGAAACTGATTACATTAAAACTCATTTGAAAGAGCTGGTACCTTCCTATTCAAAAATAACATTCTCCTTACCATTAATTAAATTCAGTAATTCTGATATTAATTAAGTTATTAAATCATAGAATTAACTGATTCTCAGAGGGAATATTAGAAATCATCTAACCATCTATCTTTTACCAGCTACTTCCTAACCTCATTTTCAAACATTACATATGTCAGGGCAGAAGCAGAATTAAAATACAGGCCTCCTAACTCCCAGTCCAGAGCTCTCTGCATGCTCTACTATATGATGAGTTACAAAATAGAAAACAGCATTATGGTTAAAGAAACTAAAAGGTGGGTTATACTTTTTTATTACACGAGAAAACAGAAAGATAATTTTTACTGAAAGTTTTTAAAGTATTAGCAACAAATTATAAAATTCTTACATTCCTTTGAAACCTGAGTCTCAGCCTTCATCTACTTTTAATGAAGGTGCTGAACCAAATGACATCTGTGATACCATCCAGTTTATAACTACTTTCAATATCAATCTAGAAAATGGCTAAGCTTAAAAAGAATAAAATGTGGCCGGGCATGGTGGCTCACACCTGTAATCCCAGCACTTTGGGAGGCCAAGGCAGGCAGATCACGAGGTCAGGAGTTTGAGACCAGCCTGGCCAACACGGTGAAACCCCGTCTCTACTAAAAATACAAAAAATTAACCCGGCGTGGTGGTTGGCGCCTGTAGTCCCAGCTATTCGGGAGGCTGAGGCAGGAGAATGACGTGAACCCGGGAGGTGGAGGTTGCGGTAAGTCAAGATCGCGCCACTGCACTCCAACTTGGGAGACAGCGAGACTCCGTCTCAAAAAAAAAAAAGAAAACAAAGGGGAAATCTTCATGATATCAGATTTGGTCATGATTTACTGAATGTGACACTAAAAGTACAGGCAACAACAAAAAAGGAGAAAGATAAATTGGATTTCAACAAGATTAAAAAGCTTTTCTGCATCAAAGTACACTATCAATAAATGAAAAAACAACCCACAGAATGGGAGAAAATATTTGTAAAGCATATATCTCTTACAAGACTAACATCCGGAATATATAAATAACTACAACTCAACAACAACAACAAAACAGTAATTCAAAAATGGGCAAAAGACTCTAACAGATATTTCTCCAAAAGAGACATACAATTGGCCAATAAGCACATGAAAAGATTCTCAACATCTCTAGTCATTAGGAAATACAAATAAAAACCAGATGAAATCACTTGATACCTATTAGGATGGCTATTATTAAAGAAATAAAATAACAAGTGTCAGCAAAATAACAATTCTGATATGTGCTGCTACATGAACTGTTGGCAAGGATGTGTAGAAATTGGAACCCTTGTGTATTGATAATGGGAATGGAAAAGAATGCAGTTGCTGTGGGAAACAGTATGGTGAGTTCTCAAAAAGTTAAATGCAGCATTACCATATGATCCTGCAATTCCACTGCTAGGTACTTACATACACCCAGAAGAACTGAAAGCAGAACTCAGATATTTGTATACCAACATTCATAGTAGCATTGTTTACAATAGGCAAAAGATGAAAACAACCCGAATGTCCATTAACATAAGAATAAATTAACAAACTGTGGTATATATGTACAACAGAATGTTATTCAGCCATAGAAAGGAATGAAATTCTGATATATGCTACTGCATAAATGAACTCTGAAAACACTGTGCTAATTAAGCCAGACAAAAAAAGACAAACATTGTATGATCGCTCTTATGTGAAATACCTAAAAAGGACTTCATAAGATGAAAATAGAATACAGGTTAGCAGGGGATGAGGGAAAAGACTCTAGGGAGTTATTATTTCATGGGTACAGAATTCCTATTTGGAATGATAAAAAAATTCTGGAAATCTCTGGAAATGAGTACAATGTACAACATTGCAAACATACTGTACTTAATGGCACAGAGTTGTATACATAAAATGGTTAAAATGGTATATTTTATGTATATTTTACCACATACACAAAAAAATACCAGAACTAGGTTCTACTATAACTTAAGTTATAGGATGAGAGGGATTGGTTGTTTTTCATTTTCTACAGTTCGTACAATAAAAAAGGGACTTTCTGACACTGTAAGAACATAAGAAAACTTTAGCAATAGAAGATAACAATTTAATATGATTTAATTAAATATATTTAATGATTTCAATATTCATTAATATAAAAGACTAATTTTGGCCAGGCGTGGGCTCACGCTTACAATCCTAGCACTTTGAGAGGCTGAAGTGGGAGGATCACTTGAGGCCAGGAGTTCAAGACCATCCTGTTCAACATAGTGAGATCTCATCTCTACAAAAAAAATAAAAATTAAAAAATTAGCTGGGTGTGGGTTGTGCACACCTGTAATCCCAGCTACTCAGGAAACAGGTGGGAGGATTGCTTAAGCCCTGGAGGTTGAGGCTGCAGTGAGCTGTGATCACACAACTGCACTTCAGCCTGGGTGACAGAGCAAGTCCCTGTCTCAAAAAAGCATCAGACTAATTTCAATTCCTCTAAGTCTGTGTCAATAACAGCAAATATATAATAATATCTGTAACACTTGTTTTCAATTCTCCTATTTACTCACCCAAAATTGGTATGTACTAAACACATGCTAGCACCCAAATTAGGCTATTTTTAAAGGAAAATACACATTAGTTATCTTCACTTACCTGCTATTTTGCCTAAAAAGATAGTCAAGCACCATAAAAAGTCCTTTAAGCATTATTTGAGTTGATGCACTAATAATAGGTACTTCTCTTGCCTCCTCTTTACCATAAATTGGTGAGATTTTTTCCTCTTTTTGAAGAACAGCAGAAAAATGTCCCTATAAGAAATTACCATATTAAGTGTAGAGGGGTTGGGAGGGAACTGGAAAAAGAAACTTCTCAAAAATATAATGAAACCCAAACAAAACATGCATTGAAATTTTAGGTGAACAGAATTGCTATAGTTTGATAGTCTGACTTCTCCGAATCTCATATTGAAATGTGATCCCCAGTAATGGAAGTGGGGCATATCGGAAGGTTTGAGATCATGGGGGGTAGATACCTCACGAATAGATTAACATCCTCCCTAGGTGGAGAGGAGGTGAGTTAGTGCTCTGTTAGTTCCCATGAGAGCTGGTTGTTAAAAAGAGCCTGACACCTCCCTCCCTTCTCTCTCTCGCTTCTTCTCTTGCCATATGATCTGTACAAACCAGCTCCCTTTCACCTCTTGCCATGACTAGAAGCAGGCTAAGGTTCTCAAAAGCAGATGTTGGTGACATGCTTCTTGTACAATAACCAAATAAACCTCTTTTCTTTATAAGTTACCCAGCCTCAGGTATTTCTTTATAGCGATACAGACTAAGACAATTATTAACAGCACAATACTAACAATGTATTTTAGATTGCCATATTAGCAAAATTCTCCTCAGAGTCAAAGACTCTTCAATAATAAGTTAGTATTTAGAAGATTCATTACTTCTCAGGCAATCAGGGTATTATTTGGTGCCTTTCAGAAGTAAGGAATTAAATAAAAATGTAGCAAGTAGCTTCTCCAAAAGGCTTTAAAGAATTGATATGTTGCCTTAAATCCATGAATTATTTCCAGAAAGTAATTTTGATGCTGAGAATAATATGACTATATCACAAGCAAAGCTAAATGACTTAAGGAAACAATACATGTTAAATAACAAAACGTATGTTAACTGGCTCATTGGTCTTTACATGGCTCATAAGTTTTAATAATGGATGAAAGTGTGGACATTAAAACAAAATTATAAGAAAACAGAAGAGTATGTTTCCCAGATTGTAAGAGAAAATTCTGGACACTGAAGCAATAAAAGATATTGGTGACAACTCTGATGTCTGACAATAAAATGTGTTCAATGAAAATAAAACGAGGAAATAGGATAAATAAGAACGATACATTTTAGTATTCAGATATATTGTGAAACAACATAAATCTATGAGTAAAAATCAGCTGGCCGGGCGCGGTGGCTCAAGCCTGAAATCCCAGCACTTTGGGAGGCCGAGACGGGCGGATCACGAGGTCAGGAGATCGAGACCATCCTGGCTAACACGGTGAAACCCCGTCTCTACTAAAAATACAAAAAACTAGCCGGGCGAGGTGGCGGGCGCCTGTAGTCCCAGCTACTCGGGAGGCTGAGGCAGGAGAATGGCGTAAACCCGGGAGGCGGAGCTCGCAGTGAGCTAAGATCCCGCCACTGCACTCCAGCCTGGGCAGCAGAGCGAGACTCCATCTCAAAAAAAAAAAAAAAAAAAAAAAAAAAATTCAGCCTTACTGAACAAAACATTAAAGAATACAAATAGGTAGAAAGACTTAAAAAACAAACTAACAAAGAACAAACAAGAAAGACAACATGAATGTGGAAAAATATGCAGCCCTGCAATGAAATACAAATACCAAACTATTCTTTTTGAAAAATGAAGTCCCCTCAGCAACACCTTACATCAAGGCTTAATATCCTTCTCCAACACTGGCAGAACACTGGCAATTTACTCTGATAAAATATAGAAAATATAAACTACTAAAGGTGAGGCGCTGTACTAAAAACAGAAGGGCTAAATGAAATCCTACATATTGAATCATGAGAGTACTCCGTGCTCAATTCCAGTTAGGTTACCCACACATTGGCAGCTGGGTTGGGGGGTAGAAAAATAGAAAACTAAGCAATGGAAAAATAAATAAAAAGTTAATTATAGTTTCTTAGGAAACATACATAAAGCTGCATAAAAATATAATCAAGTAAGCTACATTACATTACTATCGTGAGCTATAATAATACATACACATGATGGTATCCACACTGAATATCAATATAACTATACTGGCAGAATAAAGAGTGAAGAGAGAAAAGAAAGAAGGGAAGAAAAGCAGGAAGCAAAGGAGGAAGAGAGCGCGTATGCGTGTGTGTGTGTCAGAGAAGAGTGTATGTGTGTCTAAAGGAGCTAAATCATCATTATAATTAAGAGAAAGTCAACAGAGAACATCTAAAATTGAAAACTCAAAAGAAGCAGAACCCACATTATTTTTTTAAATGTGGTTAAATATCAGAAGAAACCACTACAAGAGATAAAAGTGCACTCCAAAGTGAGAATTGGGATTGAGGAGTGGGTCAGAGGAATGCTTTTCTCAACAGAACTGACTCTTTAAATTCTATAGGTATACTACTTTGGTAAAAATTAATTTCTACAAATTTTGATAATCATAATGACAAATTTCTTAGCCAACTAGAATCAGGGCAAATTTCCTTAAATAAAAATGATTATAAAAATATATAATAAAAATATATCATATGTATATAAGATATAAAATATATAATATCAAAATAACTCACAAAACTCACTTTTAAAAGGTAAATTTTAAGCATGTGAATTATAGCTCAATGAAGCTGTCAATTAAAAAAATTTTAACCACAGCAAACATCTCAATAAAAGGTGCAATACTAGTAATTGCTCCTTTAAGCAACAAAACCAGGATGTCTTTTTCTTTTTTTTATTCTTCTTCTTTTTTTTTTTTTTTGAGAAGGAGCCTCGCTCTGTCGCCCAGGCTAGGGTGCAGTGGCGCGATCTCGGCTCACTGCAAGCTCCGCCTTCCGGTTCATGCCATTCTCCTGCCTCAGCCTCTCAGGTAGCTGGGACTACAATCTCCCACCACCACGCCCGGCTAATTTTTTGTATGTTTTTTAGTAGAGAAGGGGTTTCACCGTCTTAGCCAGGATGGTCTCGATTTCCTGACCCTGTGATCTGCCCGCCTCGGCCTCCCAAAGTGCTGGGATTACAGGCGTGAGCCACCGTGCCCGGCCCAGTATGTGTTTTTCATTGCCAGTGATAAACAACGCACTGGAAGTCTGTGCCAGCATAGTAAGAAACAAAAACATGAAGAAATTAGAAAGAAATGAGAAAGAAGCCAGTCATTATTCAGACAATATGGTTATCCATACGGAAAATTTAAGATAATCTGTGGACAAACTTGTAAAATAATTCAACAAGGTGGTTAATACGACAATTATAAGATAAATAAAAATCAAACACCAGTTTGATATAGCAATAACAATTAAAAACGTAATTTTAAAAATATATCATTTGTAATGGAAACAGAAACTTTAAGCTACTGAAGAATAAATCTAACCAAAAGCATCTAATCTTTTAAAAATAAAATTATAAAATGTTATTGAAAGATAGGAAGAAATAATAATGAAGAACTATATCTTGTTATGAATGGGAGAACTTCATAATGTAAATACATGAATTCTTTCCAAATTAATCTATAAATACAGTGCAATTACAATAAAAGTTCCAACAGAACTTTTCCTAGAGATTATAAGCTAATTCTAAAATTCAAATGGTAGAGTAAAACAAAGGACAGCTGATACAATTCCAAAGGAAAATAATAAAGTGAGGGATATGCCTTACTATATATAAGCACTTTTCTTATTAATTAACAAACGTGACAAATTAGAGAAAAAGAATGGTGGAACAGAATCAAGTCCAAATATAAATTCACACATATATGAAAATTAGAGGGGCTGGGTGTAGCGGTTCACTCTTATAATCCCAGTGCTTCAGGAGGCTGAAGTGGAAGGATGGCCTGAGGCCAGGAGTTCAAGACCAGCCTAGGCAACATAGTGACACCCTGTCTTTACAAAACATAAAAAAATTAGGGCATGGGTGGCTCACACTTGTAATCCTAGCACTTTGAAAGACCGAGGCAGGTGGATCACTTGAGCTCAGGAGCTGGAGACCAGCCTGGGCAACATGACAAAACCCCACCTCTATAAAAAAAATTTTTAAAAAAACACAAAAAATGAGCCAGGCATGCAAATATACACCATGGAATACTATGCAGCCATAAAAAAGGATGAGTTCATGTCTTTTGTAGGGACATAGATGAAGCTGGAAACCATCATTCTCAGCAAACTATCACAAGGACAGAAAACCAAATTCCCACTCACTCAGGGGTGGGAACTGAACAATGAGAACACTTGGACACAGGAAGGGGAACATCACACACGGGCCTGTCGTGGGGTGGGGGGAACGGGGAGGGATAGCATTAGGAGATACACCTAATGTAAATGACGAGTTAATGGGTGTACCACACCAATATGGCAGACGTATACATATGTAACAAACCTGCACATTGTGCACATGTACCCTAGAACTTAAAGTATAATAATAATGAAAAAAAAAAGAATTACCATTTGACCCCACAATCCTCTTACTTGGTATATACCCAAGAGAAAATAAATTGCTCTACCATTAAAAAAAAAAAAAAAAAAGAGCCAGGCGTGGTGGCACGCTTGTGGTCCCAGGTACTTGGGGGTGCTGAGGCACAAGAATTGCCTGAACCTGGAAGGCGGAGATTGCAGTGAGCTGAGATCACACCACTGCACTCCAGCCTGGGTAACAGAGTGAGATTCTGTCTCAAAATGCATAAATAAATAAATAATTACGCAGGTGTGGTGATGCATGCCTGTAGTCCCAGCTACTGAGGAGTCTGTGGCAGGAGGATCCCTTAAGACCAGAAATCCAACGTTACAGTGGGCTATGAACGCACCATTGCACTTCATTCTGGGCAACACAGCAAGACCCTGTCTCTTAAAAACAAAAAAAAGGTTAAAAAATATTTTTTTTAATTAAAAAAAAAGAAAATTAAATAGGTAGCAGAGGTGGCATTACAAATTAGAGGGAAATTAATATGTACTATTTAGGAAACAGTGCTGGGACAATTCTCTATCCATACAGGAAAAAAATTGATTCATAAATTCACAACATAAACAAAATGAATCCAAGGCTTTGTAAAAGTATTTATAAATCTCATCCTTTATAAACAATAAATACCTTAAAACTTTTAGGAGAAATATAACATAGGATAAGAAAAGACTGCTTAAAGTAAATTCAAAAACCACAATTCATAAGGGATGTTCATATCAGAACTGTTTATTATACTGGGAAACTGGAAATAACCTATATTTCAACTGACCAGATTAATCAATTTAGAATATGTACACTCATAAAAATGCTACACTGCAGTTAAAAATTATGTGAAGGTGCCGGGCGCGGTGGCTCAAGCCTGTAATCCCAGCACTTTGGGAGGCCGAGACGGGCGGATCACAAGGTCAGGAGATCGAGACCATCCTGGCGAACACAGTGAAACCCCGTCTCTACTAAAAATACAAAAAACTAGCCAGGCGAGGTGGCGGGCGCCTGTAGTCCCAGCTACTTGGGAGGCTGAGGCAGGAGAATGGCGGGAACCCTGGAGGCGGAGCTTGCAGTGAGCTGAGATCCGGCCACTGCACTCCAGCCTGGGCGACAGAGCAAGACTCCGCCTCCAAAAAAAAAAATAAATAAATAAAAAAAATAAAATAAAATAAAATAAATAAAAATTATGTGAAGGAATCTTTAAACAGGAAAAGTATACATAATATATTGTTAAAAGAGGCTAAAATAAATGTGTCATATCAGAAATATATTTATAATAAGCAAATATGGGAATAGAAGGCATAAGTAGACATAAATCACAATGTGCATAATGTTCATCTTTGAGTTTATGAGTCATTTTTCTTTGTGCCGTTCTGTATTTTCCAGTTTTTTTCTTTGACATACATTTTATTTGTACATTTTATAACTGACATGTAACATATACAGTAGAATGAACTAATCTTACATGTACACCTCACTAAATACACACACCTCCCCATGTAACTAACACCCAATCAGGATACAAAACATTCCTAGAATCCCAGATATTCCTTTGTGCCCCTTCTCAGCCCAAACTGCTCTGAACCCCCACATAGTTGTAACCCGTACTTCAACTTCTGTCACCATAATTAGGTTGGTCTGTTCTTCAATTTCATAAAAATAGATTTATACAGTTTATACCCTTTTGAATCTGGTTTCCTTCACCTAACATAATATTTAAGATTCATCTAGGGTCAGGCGCGGTGGCTCCTAGCACTTTGGGAGGCCATGGTGGGCGGATCACCTGAGGTTGGGAGTTCGAGGCCATGGTGAGCAGATTACTTGAGGTTTGGAGTTCAAGGCCAGCCTGACCAACATGGAGAAACTCCATCTCTACTAAAAATACAAAAAATTAGCCAGGCGTGGTGGCGCATGCCTGTAATCCCAGCTACTCGTGAGTCTGAGGCAGGAGAATCACTTGAACCCAGGAGGCAGAGGTTGCAGTGAGCTGAGATCGTGCCACTGCACTCCAGCCTGGGCAACAAGAGTGAAACTCCATCTCAAAAAAACAAAACAAAACAAAAAAAACTATATGGTTGTGTTGGAAGTAGTTCACTTTTTATTGCCATATAGTATTCTACTATGTGAATATGCTACAATTTATCCCTTCTTTTTAAAACAGGCTCTTGCCCTGTGCCCCAGCCTGGAGCGTAGTGGTGCAATCACAGTTCACTGTAGCCTCAACCTCCTGGGTTCAGGTGATCCTCCTGCCTCAGCCTCCCAAGTAGCTGGGACTACAGCACACTGCCACCACACCCGGCTAATTTTTTGTATTTTTTTTGTAGAGACAGGGTCTCACTATATTGCCCAGGCTGGTCTTGAACTCCTGGCCTCAAGCAATCTGCCAGCTGCAGCCTCTCAAACTGCAGGATTACTGGCATGCACCATTACCCTCAGCCCCATTTTACTGTTATATAAATAGCTTTCAAAATGCAAACAATTTATGCAAAAAAAATTATGAAAGATGTCACAACATAGAAAAATTCTTAGATACCACGCTGCATTTTTAAAATGCAGGGCAAAAATTTATGTATATCCTGATTAAAATATATGTTTTAATAGTCACATGGCCAGAATGTTATTGTGATCATGTTAGCAATTATTTTCATCATTTTTTGTTCAAAAACCTCTTTGAGAAATAACATCAGCAAGATGGAAGAATTTGAGTTTTCCAGCCAGGCGTGGTGGCTCACACTTTTAAGCCCAGCACTTTGGGAGGCCAAGGCAGACAGATCACTTGAGGTCAGGAGTCTGACACCAGCCTGGTCAACATGGTGAAATCCCGTCTCTGCCAAAAATACAAATATTAGTCGGGCATGGTGGGGCATGCCTGTAGTCCCAGCAACTCGGGAGACTGAGGCATGAGGATCACTTGAACACGGGAGGCAGAGGTTGCAGTGAGCTGAGATCACACCACTGCCCTCCAGCCTGGACAACAGAGTGAGACTTTGTCTCAAAAAAAAAAAAGAATTTGAGTTTTCCATTGTCATCTCCCAACAATGAACCAATTCTGACAACTACCCACATATGAGAGTACCTTTGTTAAGAGTCTAAGAGTCTAGCAGAGAAGTTCCAGGACCCCACTGGAGCAAGAAATCCAAGAACAGATGCATTGAAGAGGGCAAAAAGTATAGTTTCATATTATCCACATCACCCCTGCCCCATGGAAGTACAGCTGAGTGCCAAGAGAGCCTCCATTAGCCCACAATTCTTCCCATGGGGAAAAATGAGAATATAGTGAGTGATTAATGAAATAAAGAAAATGTGGCACATATATATATAATGAAATATTATTCAGTCTTAAAAAACAAGAAAATTTTGCCATTTGCAACAACATGGATGAAACTGGAAGTATTATGTTATCTGAAATAAGCCTGATAGACAAATACTGCATGCTGTCACTCATATGTGTAATCTAAAAAAGTTGTACTCATAAAAGCAGAGTCCTCAGCCCCAAAGTTCACTGGCAAAGATATAGAACAACAGGAACTTTTGTTCATTGCTGGTGGGAATGCAAAATGGTATAGCCATTTTTTGTCAAGAGACAAAGTCTTGCTATGTTGCTCAGGCTGGAGAGCAGCTATTCACAAGCACACAATCATAGTGCACTACAGCCTCAAATTCCTGGGTTCAAGCAATCTTCCTGCCTCAGCCTCCCAAGTGGCTGAGACTACAGCCGCATGCCACCACACCCAGCAGTTACAGCCACTTTTGAAGACTGTTTAGCAGTTTCTTGCAAAGCTAAACACAGTCTTACCATATAATACAACAACTGTGTTCCTAAGTATTCATACAAATGAGTAGAAAGCTTGTCACTAATAGAAATGTTTATAACAGCTTTATTCACAATTGCCAAAAACTGGAAACCATCAATGTGTCTTTCAGTAGGTGAATGGATAAACTGGGGTACATCCAGATAACGAAATACTATTCAGCTATAAGAAGAAATGAGCTATCAAGGCAAAAAAACGCATGGAGGAATCTTAAATGCATATTGTTAAGTTAAAGAAGCCAGTCTGAAAAGACTACATACTGCACAATTTCAACTATATGGCATTCCGGAAAAGGCAAAACAATGGAGTTAGTAAAAAATATCTGTGGTTGCCAAGGGTTTGGTGGGTATGGGCGTGGTGTGGTGGAGAGATGAAGAAGTATAACACAGAAGAATTTTAGGACAGTGAACACACTCTGTATGACACTGTAGTGGTGGATTCCTAGGCAAAATCTAATTGAACTCTACAACACAAGGGGTAAACCCTAAGGTAAACTATGGACTTAAATGAACAATAATGTATCAATAATGGTTCATCAATTGTAACAAATATACTACACTCTGGTAAGAGATCAATAATGGGGAAACTGTGGAGTTGGTGTGTATTGTGTATGTGTATAGGTGTGTAGCTGGGAGTGGAAGTATATGAGAATTCTGGACCTTGTGCTTAATTTTTCTCTAAACCTAAAACAACCATTCTAAAATACATAATCTAGTAATTTAAATAAGTAAATAGGAACAAAAAAAGAAAATATATTCTTATCTACAAAAAAAACTAGAAAATATAATGAAATTTATGCAGCCTCTATTTAGAAAAATGTACAAAAGTATATACTCATAAAATTTTGCATATAGCTTCATAAGTTTCATAGTCTTCCAAAGCCTACTCATGATCTCTCCATGAATATCAGGTTTATAATTTCTAAATTAAGATGAACAAAATAGGAATTTCTCCTCTTTTTATTTTCTAAAATTTTTAACTTTTACAATTGACTAAATAAATCTATAACCTAAAAATATTGACTCCTTTTAGCTTTAAACAAAGCAATTAATCCCTTTAAAGACTTATTTCCTTCAAATTAAGTAATGCTATGTTTTTAGCCACAATTTACCCATGCCATCACTTAAAGATTATCAAATTTAGATAATAAAATTTTTAAAAATTTAAATTGCTGTATTTAAAACTTCTGGGTTACTCACTGGATTTAATATGGATTTAGTCATGACTAAATCACTTCTAATTCACTAAATACATTTTACAGGTAGAAAAAAAATCTTACCTGCAAAATGGGAAAAGTAGCAGTGGTGATGCCCATTTTGTGTAAATTCAAGAGCATTTCATTTCCACTCCATATTTTACAAGCTGATTCATAATCTCTTTCTACAAGATATTCAGAGTTTGCTTCTAACCAACTGAAATAAAATAAAACAATTTTGTCAACCAGTATCATACTTACATGCACTATTTCAATAGAACAAGAGAATCATATTGTCATGCATTGATCTGTATTTCTTGACATTCTTAGGATATGAATGTGGATTAATCAAGAAATCTTTTAAAAAGCATGCATGTTTCATATTGCAAAATAAACTTTATATAACTAAAAAGAAAGCTTTCATTCAGAAGAAACAAACATGCATATGATTTCCCACTTGTTTTGTGGATTCACATTGCTTTACTTAGCTAATGTCGCTTCAACTGAGAGCCAGGTGTTACGTACTTATCCCAAATATATATAAAAGGAAATGCAAAACAACCTAATAAAGAAATTAAAGTGTTACATATTAACACAAAAAAGAGAATTACTAGAAAATATATCAATACATTCATTGATCTATATACACATTCATACATTAAGTGTTTGAATGCCTATTTTATTCTAGACATTGTTCTGGGTAGTGAAAATAACAGCAGTTAAATAAAATAGGCAAGGTCCTTACTCTCCTGGAAATTACATTCTACTAAAGGGAGACAGGAATAAACATAAAAACAAATACATAAATAAGAAAATATCAGGTAGCCATGGGATACTATACAGCCATAAAAAAGAATGAGAACATGTCCTTTATGGGAACATGGATGGAGCTGGAGATCATTATCCTTAACAAACTAATGCAGGAACAGAAAATCAAATACTACATGTTCTCAATTGTGAGAGCTAAATGATGAGAACACCTGGGCAAGAGGGGAACAGCACATATCGGATGGTGTAGGGTTGGAGAAGGGAAGACGATCAGGAAAAATAACTAATGACTATAAGGCTTAATACCTGCGTGATGAAATAATATGTACAAGAAACCCCCATAACATGTTTACCTATATAACAAACCTGCACATGTACCCCTGAACTTAAAAGTTAAAAAACGTTCTAATAAAATGAAAAAAAAAAAAAAATCAGGTAATGATATACAAATAAATTATGAAAATAAATTAGTTTAATATAACCTAGTTGCTACTTTAATTTCAGTGTCAAGAATGCTCTCCCTGACGTGACATTTATTCTAACAACTGAATGCAAAAAGTATCCAGTCATGGGAGAATCAGAAAGAAAGAAATATCCAAGCAGAAGGAATAGCTAGGAGAAAGGTCCTGAGGTGGTTAGAAAATTTTGCTTGTTTGAGGACCTGAAAGAAAGCTAATGTGGTTTGCAGCACAATGAGTAAAAATGAATAATGGTATGAACAATGTCAGAGTGATAAGTAGAAATCAGGTCATCCTGAGTCACGATAAGAAATCTGAATTTATTCAAAGTGCAATGGGATGGGGTTTTTTTTATTTTTAATTTTTGTGGGTATATAGTAGGTGTATATATTTATGGGGTACATGTTTTGATACAGGCATGCAATACATAATAATCACATCATGGAAGATGGGGTATCCATCCTCTCAAACATTAATCCTTTGTGTTACAAGTAATCCAATTATATTATTTTAGTCATTTTTAAATGTACAGTTAAATCATCATTGACTACAGTCACACTGTTGTGCTGTCAAATACTAGGACTTATTCATTCATTCTATTTTTCTTTTCTTTGTACTCATTAACCAACCCCACCTCTCCTGTGATCCCCACCTACCACCCTTCCCAGCCTCTAGTAAACCATCCTTCTACTCTCTATCTCAATGGATTAAATTGTTTTCATTTTTAGATCCCACAAATAAGTGAGAATATGTGCTTTTTGTCTTTCTGTGCCTGGCTTATTTCACTTAACACAGTGATCTCCAATTTTATCCATGTTGTTGGAAATGACAAGATCTCCTTCTGTGTTATAGTTGAGTGGTACTCCATTATGTATATGTACCACATTTTTTTTTTTTTTTTTTTTTTTTTGAGACGGAGTCTTGCTCTGTCACCCGAGCTGGAGTGCAGTGGCGGGATCTCAGCTCACTGCAAGCTCCGCCTCCTGGTTTACGCCATTCTCCTGGCTCAGCCTCCCGAGTAGCTGGGACTACAGGCGCCCGCCACCTCGCCCGGCTAGTTTTTTGTATTTTTAGTAGAGACGGGGTTTCACCGTGTTAGCCAGGATGGTCTCGATCTCCTGACCTCGTGATCCGCCCGTCTCGGCCTCCCAAAGTGCTGGGATTACAGGCTTGAGCCACCGCGCCCGGCCGTACCACATTTTCTTTATCCATTCATCTGTTGATAGACATTTAGGTTGCTTTCAAATCTTGACTGCTGTGAATATTGCTGCAGCAAACATGGGAGTACAGATACACTTTTGATATACTGATTTCCTTTATTTGGGGTATGTATCTAGCAGTGGGATTGCTGGATCGTTTGGTAGCTCTAGTGTTAGTTTTTTGAGGAACTTTCAAATTGTTCTCCATAGTGGTTGTCCTAATTTACATTCCCACCAACAGTGTACAAGGATTGTCTTTTCTCCACATCCTCGCCAGCATTTGTTGTTACCTGTCTTGCATAAAAGTCATTTTAACTGCGGTAAGGTGATATCTCATTGTAGTTTTGATCAGCAGAGAAATGCTGATCAATGATGTTGAGCGCCTTTTCATATGTCTGACTGCCATTTGTATGTCTTCTTTAGAGAAATATCTATTCAAATCTTTTGTCGATTTTTAATTAAATTATTAGATTTTTTCGTACAGAGTTGTTTGAGCTCCTTATATATTCTGGTTATTAATCCCTTGTCAGATCTGTAGTTTGCAAATATTTCCTCCCATTCTGTGGGTTGCCTTGTCACTTTGTTGATTGTTTCCCTTGCTCTGCAGCAGCTTTTTAACTTGATGTGATCCCATCTGTGCATTTTTGCTTCGGTTACCTGTGCTTGTGAGGTATTGCTCAAGAAGTTTTTCCCCAGACCGATGTCCTGGAGAGTTTTTCCAATGTTTTCTGGTAGTAGTTTCATAGTTTGAGGTTGTAGATTTGTCTTTAATCTATTTTGATTTGATTTTTGTTAATGGTGAAAGATAGGGGTCTCGTTTTATTCTCCTGCATATGGATATCCAGTTTTCCCGGCACCATTTATTGAAGAGACTGTCTTTCCCTCAGTGTATGTTCGTGGCACCTATGTCAAAAATGAGTTCACTGTAGGTGTGTGGATTTGTTTCTGAGTTTTCTGTTCTGTTCCATTGATCTGTGTGTCTGTTTTTATGCCAGTACCGTCCTGTTTTGGTGGAAAGGTTTTAAATACAGAGTTTTAAATAAAAGAGAGACTATCTATCTTACATGTTTAAAAAATGATTCTAGCTACCAAGCTAGAATTGATTACTGGAGAAAGATGAGTGAAAGTAGAGACCTGTTAGGAGGTTGTTATAATATTCTTGTTAAGAGAAGATTGTAGGGTAGATATGCACAGTCAATGAAATTTAGGAACTGTGGATATACTGTGCAGGTGGCATCTATAAGACTTACTCATTGATTGGATGAGGTGAGGCAGTAAGGATATTATCAAGGATAATATTTAACTTTTTTATTTGAGGAAACAGAACACAGGGGAAGGGAAGGAATTTTGTTTTAGATGTAAAGTTGAAATGTCTATTCGATATCCAAAAAGAGCTATAAAGTAGAAAGTTGGATATGAGAATGGCATTCTAGGGAGAGACTGAAGCTAGAGACAGAGGTTCAGGCCTCACCAGCACTGCAGATTATATTCTAAGCTATAATACTATAAGTTATTTAGGGAAAATAGAGCTACAAAAGAAACTAGGTCCCAGTACCAAGTAAGTCCTGAGGCACTCCAACATTTAAATATCAAAAAGAATAAGAATTATCAAAAGAAATGATAAAAGAATGGACTGTGAGAAGGAGGAAAACCAGAGATGTCACAGAAGCTAAGACAAAAATGCTTTTCAAAGAGGTAGTCATCAACTACCCAACACTACTGACTGGCTGAGATAAAAGAAACAATAATCTCTGTATTTGGCAATATAGAGATCACTGGTGATCTTGATAAGAACAGCTTGCATAGAATTGTCCAGAGAGTAACACTGCTAGGATCTATGAGGGAAGAATGTCAAGTGAGAAAACAGAATTAGCAACTATAGACAACTCTTTCAACAAACTATGTTGTAAAATAAAAATCACAAAAATCTGCATACCACCACCAGAAAAGACACAAGCAAATGGCAAAATGGGGTGGAAAGTATTTACAACTCTTATTGCAGGCAAAGATTTTAATTCCCTAATATATGAATGGGGTTTTATAAATCATTAAGAAAAAGAACCACAATAAGAACAAAAAAAGAACAGAGATGTCAACAGGCAGTTGACACAAAAGGAAATATAAATGGCCTTTAAAGATGCTTAATTTCATGCATATTAAGGAAAATGAATATTAAAACTACATTGGGATACACTTTTCACCTAGCAGGCTAGAAAAAAACAATTTTCATACTCTTATACATTGCTGGTAGAAGCATACATTAGCCCCCCTGTCATCCACCTATTGTGTAAATGTTAGCAATATCTATTGAAATTACAAATATGTCTATGCTTTCACCCAACAACTCCACTTCTAAACACTTTCCTATAGATATATTTGCATACAAATGAAATTATGTATGTTCAAAGTTATTCATTACAGCAGTATAAGAGCAAAAGACTAGAAACAACCTCCTCTGTTAATCAGAGGCTGGTTAAATAAACTATTGCATATCTATCTAATGGAATTGTAGTTATCTATTTTTTTTAAACTGAGAAAGCTTTCTAGGTCTTAACATGGAAAGGTCTCCAAAATACACTGTGAACTGAAAAAAGCAAGTTGCAGAAAAATGCATGTATAGTATGCCATCATTTGGACGAAAATGAGGGACAACAAAATGTATCTAATATTGGCTTCATAAATGAGTAATATGCATTGAATGATAAACTCGTTTAGGAGAACACAGACATTAAACAGATCAGGGATGAAACTGGAAGGAGGTTTTTACTATACAAATTTGTATACATTTTATCTTCAAACCATGTGACTGTATAACATTCAAATTTTTTTAAAGTATAATGTGAAGGAAACAGAAAAATGCTACAATAAATGAAATGGGATTCAGAGTTAGGAATTTTTTTCCTATGGTAACAAGATTCTAGATCAACAACTTAATGTCTAATAAAAAAATTAGTGTAAATTTTCATAAAGCTAGTACTAAATATATTATTTCAGAGTACTGAAATCTTGATTAATTAAAACCCATGAAACTAGAATCCTATTTAAATTGGAGAATAAAGCAATACATTAAAGCCATGATCCAGAATTTTAAAATATATTAATTAAAAGCATGTTTTATTTATAGGTTCAATATCCTATACACATCTTTTGGGGCTATTACATTATCCTGCCAAATTAGGAATAAGATTCACAATTATTCATTTTTTTAAATCACTTATGTTCATTATATTCTTGTGAACAAGACAAAAGGTTGGACTAGCCTTGTTTTTAAAGCTTAATTGGCAAGGAACAATCCATTTCCCAAGAAGCCTAGTTAACCAAAGTATACTGACTTTAAAATACTCTGGCATAATCAAACATATTTTTCATATAAAGGCAGCACAAATACACTACTAGACAAATATTCTTACTTAATGAGGCTATAGCACACAGCTCGTAGGGGTTCATGATCTTTCCTCCTTATATTATTGTTGACCATACTATCTAGTTCATCCCGAGCAAACCGAAGCTGAACTTCTGTTACACTGTAACTTGCTGATTCCCGAGCACAGTCCTCGATGTTATGAGCTTCATCTAAAATGACAACCTGTTCTTTCAGATTTAAATCCATCTATAAGATAAAAGAATTTTCTTGTAAAACATTTGGCAAAATAGATTTAACAATAGCAGGCAAGGTATTTCATTTAAAAATTCACACTATAGGCCAATATTGCAAATGCAATTACATAAGCAACTGATTCTAGGTCTTAAATAAAACTTCTGAAGCACTATGGCCAACCAAATGTCAGCTATACATTATGGATTTTGCCATTTTTCACTCTTAAAATACTTTGCAAACCTATCAACAACACCAAAAATATGTAAGTGAGCCTGGATCAAGATATCACTGGCTACACAGAAGGGTACAAAATCCCACTATGAAAATGTTTCCAACATAATTTTACAAACTAAGTATAAGACCTTTAAAAGTAAATAACAATACAAGATTAAAATGACTTAAAATACTAACATAATACAACATATATGTTTTGTTTTAATCTGTCCTGCAGTCCTTCTCCAACATGGGAGTTGGAGAATTGTTCTTCTCCAACTCTCATGTGATGCTGGCAGGACTATTAACCTGTGAATCAAAGGACATCCCCACTTTCACAATGGGGGTAAGGCCCAGGATTGTCAGTTAAATAGAGTATTCCATCCTTCTGTGGTCACAGTGACTGGTTCAGGTTCAGGAATAGACATGAGATCCATGTTAGGCCAGAGTAATCTGGAGGGACTACTATGTGGTCATGCTCTTTTCTCCAGGTGAGTTAGCTGCTTATGGTTATCTTTGTTCCATAAGCAAGAGAGAGAACTTGCCTGAGAATAAAGCCATCACAATAAAGAGAAGCAAGTATTTTTTCTTAAGCTTTTTTTAGGGTGGGTTTATGTCACGTTCTATAGAAGGAGTACTGACTAATACAAGGAACTGTCACAAAGCAATTGTCAATGAGTTATTTTGAGGAAGTAAGAATACAAAGAAGGCTGAAAAGTTATGAAAAAACCATGGAAGAGTAGGAAATATATTGGGGTTTAAAAGATAAGTAGGATTTGAATTTGGACAAAGAGTGGGCAGGGCATTCCCAAGAGGTGTCATCAAAAGCAAAGATAAAGAACAAGGTATCCTCAAGGGATTATGAGGTAATTTTTGAAGGATTCAAATGGGGCAGATTCAGGTCAGACTATTGAGTATCTTGAGTATAAGCTTAAGAAATATGAACTTTATCTCATGAGCAAAGGAAGCAATAGATTTTGAAGCAGATAAAAGGATGTAATAAAAGCAACATTTGGAAAACTGACCTGGCATTGATATGCACAGTATCTCAGAAGGAAGAGAACTAGTTAAGAGATAACCAAATAAAAGGTAGGATAGAAGGGGTAGTAAACATAATGCCTATTAATTTGGATCTTAAAGAAATAGAAAGCTGAGATGAATTGTGCAGTCAGACTTGAAGACAGGAATAACAAATGACTACGCCAAGTTATTTACTTTTTGTCTTATGCGGTTAACAATTTCATGTCTCTAAAAAGAACCAGGCAAATAAACACAAATGCCATTATCTGAAGTTCACTTTTCAAAAGCTCACAAGGCATAATTTTATTCTCCCAACATAAGTTTTTCAAAACACAGTTTTTTCAGAGAAATGTTTTTAAATAATTCTTTTTGAATATTCATAAATGCAAAGAGAAATCCTGCTGTAATCCCACTTTAGTCACTATGTTCCTTAAAACTGCTTGTTATTTTGGAAATTAAAATGAGTGGGTTGATTTTAACACACGTTAGGGGCTGGGCGCGGTGGCTCAAGCCTGTAATCCCAGCACTTTGGGAGGCCGAGACGGGCGGATCACGAGGTCAGGAGATCGAGACCATCCTGGCTAACACGGTGAAACCCCGTCTCTACTAAAAAATACAAAAAACTTAGCCGGGCGAGGTGACGGGCGCCTGTAGTCCCAGCTACTCGGGAGGCTGAGGCAGGAGAATGGCGTGAACCCGGGAGGCGGAGCTTGCAGTGAGCTGAGATCTGGCCACAGCACTCCAGCCTGGGCGGCAGAGCGAGACTCCGTCTCAAAAAACAAACAAACAAACAAAACAAAACAAAAAACAAAAAAAAAACACGTTAGGATATGTTTTCAGTACTCTAATATGTTTATACAAATTTATTTACATAAATTAAAGCAAAAAAACACATTAAAACATCTAAAAGCTTTTAAATTCAACATTTATATCCCCATAAGTAGGAAAAAAGTTCTAATTTTTACACATATACTCACACTTTCCCTTATTTGTGCATCTAGAAGATAGTTGTAGGGACAAAATATGATGTCAGCATCTTGTATTAGTTCTCGGGCTGTGTAATATGGACAGGCCTTTAGTTTCTTCCCCAGGCTGACAAGTTCTTCTATATCCCAGGCTTTGCACATCCCTTGGAAAGTCTGTAATGTGTGCTGATCACTAATTTTATGAACTCCATGATAAAAATAGCAGGATTTTCCCTAGAAACAAATATGCATAACTGAAATGTGAACCAATATTGGAATAGAAGGAATAAAATAAGCTTATCTCAGAATTTGAGGAACATCATTAAAGCCACAAGGCTAAGATTTTACTGGTTATGCCACCACACCCGGCTAATTTTTTGTCTTTTTTGAGACAATAACATAGCTACAATCACAACAAAGTTTGGTTGACTCAGACTTAGATAGAACTCCAAATCAGAAGAGCTCCAAATACCCTAAATTAACTTGAAAAAAAATTTTTAAAAATATGTTTGTTATGGCTTTTTTTTCTGATTAAACTGATGTTAGGCATGAAATATTTCTGAAAGGATTCACAAAACAATGGTATCACTGGTTGCTTCCAAGGATGAGAATTAAGTGACTGGGCACAGGAGTGAGAGATTTTTCTCTGTAGACCCTTTTGTACCTTTTCAACTTTAAGCCATGTGACAGTATTTCTTATTCAAATATAAACAAGAAGGAAAGAAGGTAAGTAGGTAGGTTGGAATGTCCTGAGGGAAAAAAAGAAAGTAAGAGTATTCATTACAAAAAATTCAGAAGTACCAAAAAAAGCCTAAACTATCCATAATTCTATTACACAAAGAATGCACTAGGAACATTTTGGTGTATTTCGTTTCGTATTTCTTCTATACATGTGTATATAAGGATATCTCTACAATGTTAAAATAACAAGAACAAGCTAGGCACGATTACAGGTGTGAGCACTTTGGAAGGCTGTGGCAAAAGGACTGTTTTGGGTGAGGAGTTTGATACCAGCCTGGGCAATGTAGCAAGACCCTGTCTCTACAAAAAAATAAAAAATTTGCCAGGATTGGTGGTGTACATCAGTGGTCCTAGCTACTCAGGAGGCCGAGGCAGGAGGATCACTTCAACCCAGGAGTTCGAGGATGCAGTGAGCTATGATCACGCCACTGCACTCCGGCCTGGGTGACAAAACAAAGCCCTATCTCCAAATAGTAATAAAAACAAGAACAAAGCAAATGTTCCCCAGGCATTGAGGATTACTAACAATCCAGCCACAGTAAATAAAAATGTTTATAAAACTGTATTCTCTTTATTTTTTTCTGGTTAGCGTATTAAAAATCATACCAGGAAAATCTTCTGACATCACTAAGCATCTTTTCATTGCTGCTCATATATGTACATTGAATTAATGTGCCACAGCTGATGAACCAGTTTTCTTATTACTGGACTTACACACTGTTACCAATTTCCACTTTAGATATAAGGCTGCAGTGAGCATTCTTATGCTGGTTTCCAAATATTTTCTTAGTCTATATTTTTAGAAATAGCATTATGGGATCAGACGCTATGAAGTATTTTTAAGTTTCTTGAAAACATATAGTGAAATTATCCTCTAGAAAGTATATACTGTTTTGCATTACCCTTTTCCCACATCCTTGTCAACACTGACGTTATCTTTTCTTATCTCTATTTTAAAAGTAAAAAACAGAATCTTGTTTTGATTTGTATTTTTTAGTTTCTAGCAAAGTTTAACATAGTGTTGTATGAATAGTCTAACAAGGTTCAACAGTAATTTGTGTTTCTTCTTTTGTTATCTACTAACGCCCTTTGCCACACTATTACCTTTTTTTTTTCAGAGATGGGAGTCTCACTCTGTCACCCAGGCTGGAGTGCAATGGTGTGATCCAATCTTGGTTCACTGCAACCTCCACCTCCCAGGTTCAAGCGATTCTTGTGCCTCAGTCACCAAGTAGCTGGAACCACAAGTGTATCACCACATATGGCTCCTTTTTTGTAGAGACAGGGTTTCTTCATGTTGCTCAGGCTGGTCTCGAACTCCTGAGCTCAAGTGATCTGCCCGCCTTGGCCTCCCAAAGTACTGGAATTACAGGCACGAGCCACTGCACTCCACCCCATTCTATCACTGGAAATAAAAAAATTTCATTACAGGTTGGGCACAGTGGCTCATGCCTATAATCCCAACATTTTGAGAGGCCAAGGCCGGAGGACTGCATGAGCCAAGGAGTTCAAGACCAGCTGGGCAGCATAGGGAGACTCAATCTCTACAAAAAAACAACAAAAAAAGTAAACCACAGTGAGCAGTGACCATGCTACTGCACTCCAGCCTGGGCAACAGAGTGAAATCCTGTCTCAAAACAAAAAATATTCATTACATGCATTAATAAAAAAATAAAATGTTTGATAAAACCCAGCCCTAACAAGAGTGTCTCATATACTATTAAAAATGTATAAAATTAGAAAAGTATACATATTTTTAGAAGTCTAAAATTCTAGTAGTAGAAGTACATAGGCAATTTGTCAAAAAACTACTAAAATTTAAAAGTTTACCATTAATGTGAATAGATATACCCTGTACTGTTAAATAGCCAAAAAACTGAAAATAAACCAAATGTCTACCCATAAGGGACATGTTAAATAAGTTACGGTAAATTAATACAAAAGCTTTAGCCCTTAAAAATGATTGAGATTTGTCTATGTGTTGATTAGGCTCTCTATGTTAAGTGAGAAAAACGTGTTGCATAATGTGTATAGAATGATTAAATTCATGTAAACTGCTTTTTTAAAGAATATATATACACATACATTATAACGGATACATTTTTTAAACGTTCTGGTAGAATATATATAAAATTTTACAGTAATTACCTTAAAGGGTTAAGGAGATGGAGGATCTAGAAAAAGAGAGCCTCTCTTTTCATTTTCTTTTTTTTTTTTTCTTTTTTTTTGAGACGGAGTCTGGCTCTGTCGCCCAGGGTGGAGTGCAGTGGCCGGATCTCGGCTCACTGCAAGCTCCGCCTCCCGGGTTTACGCCATTCTCCTGCCTCAGCCTCCCCAGTAGCTGGGACTACAGGCACCCGCCACCTCGCCCGGCTAGTTTTTTGTATTTTTTAGTAGAGACGGGGTTTCACCGTGTTAGCCAGGATGGTCTCGATCTCCTGACCTCGTGATCCGCCCGTCTCGGCCTCCCAAAGTGCTGGGATTACAGGCTTGAGCCACCGTGCCCGGCCTCTTTTCATTTTCTAACCACATACATGTACTACTTTTCTTTTTCAATTGTCATTGGAACTAAATGATAGAATAATGGGCTACTTTTATTTTAATTAATTATACATATTTATTTTAAAAAGATTTTGAAATAAAAATACTTATTTTTCCTAGTTTGCTATCCTTAACAAAAAACAACCATATATAAAATATATAAATTATATTAGGGATAAAAGACTTTGAGGTAGCTATATATATATATATATACACACACACACATATATTTTTTGTATTTTATAGTTTCTAGCAAGGTTTAACATAATATTGTATGAATAGTGTAACAAGGTTCAGCAGTAATTTGAATGTCTTCTTTTATGTTATCTACTAATGTCCTTTGCCATTGTATTACTGGAAATAAAAAATTTCATTACAGGCTGAGTGCAGCGGCTCATGCTTATAGTCCTAACACTTTGAGAGGCCAAGGCGAGATGAACTATACTCTCTCTCTGTATATATACATGTATAGATATACACACGTATATCTATATATGTATATATGTGTGTATATATACACACGAATATGTATATATGTGTGTATATATACATGTATATATACACACACATATATGCATATATATAAATCTTATATTTATATGTATTTTTATCTATGAATTATCTAAAAGGAGAATCTGTGTTTTCAAAACATAAATACATCAGTACATACACAAATGTATCTAGATATTGCTAGAACAAAGTAAACCATAGAAGATTCATAACCTATAAAAGAATGTCAGCAAATCAAAGGACAAGACATGAATAGCTGAGGACCAGTTCTCCTAAAGCTTTGTATTCAGCCATGTTAAAGGATGCTACCTGTAGGTCCTCCAAAGTATTAAAAATAAAAATTAGGAGGAAAGGACTCATCTAACTATATTTAGGCCATTTTCTACATTATTTTCACTTACTTTCTCTAACCTCTACTGTTCTTATTCTTCATACTGTGTCAACTTCTCCCTACCTCAATGCCATCTTTGGATTTTGTTTCTAGTGTAATCAAAATAGCAATGGATGAGGAATCAGAAAATTTGGGTTCTGGTTCCTCCTTGCTAATTACTTGTCTGACTGAGCAAACTTCAGGGCCCATTTTTCTCATGTGACTCAGCATCAAAAGAACATTTGAACCACAGGCTTGTAAGATTCCTTCTGACTCACTGACTATATCATCTCTAAAATTCCTTCCAGCTCTAAAATTCTGTGATTCAGGTAAAAATGTGTCAATCATCTTTCACACTCAGTTTGATACAGACTGAGTTTAATAACAGGACTATTCACCATTTCTTCATCCCAAGCTTCTTCCATACAATTCTGAAAGCTTATCTTTATACAAAATGATCACTAAAGTGCGTTTAGAGTCTATGACTATGAGCTATAAAGTCTCATTTTAACCAAAAAAAGATGTATATCTAAAATAATATTTCAGAATTGTCATTCCTAACTCTAGTTAAAATTATTTTTTCTTAACTGAAACAAAAATTAACTTTTAACAGATAAGTGCATACTTTTCCAGTATAAGGGCACTTTAGTAAAAGAAACAATGAACAAAAACACATGTGCCTTGGATCAAGCCAAAAAATCAGAAAGTTTACACTTTAAGGGCAGTTAGAATGATACCCCTCTGCAGGCTGATAGTAAAACCAGAAAAGCTCATCCATTTTAGCAGTGTAACACAACCCTGAGGAAGTCTGTCAATTGAAGTGTTATCACACTTTAAACACTTTCATTCAAATTGTCAGTTATCTGTTTATCATTTCGCTTTGGTAATTCAGTCACAGTAAACACAGACACCTATGGTGACTTTGTAATTGGCTTCATTACAATACCAAATTACT
Source organism: Rhinopithecus roxellana (assembly GCF_007565055.1). Taxonomy (NCBI): domain Eukaryota; kingdom Metazoa; phylum Chordata; class Mammalia; order Primates; family Cercopithecidae; genus Rhinopithecus; species Rhinopithecus roxellana. Next base: position 23,924,910 of record NC_044567.1, read on the forward strand.
AAGGGGGCTTGAGAACAAGAAAGAGGACGTTCATGTATGCCGATGAGGTAAGCATTCTGGGGCAGAATTAGGTCAAGGCAAACCACAAGCAGGTATCTTCAATTATTCATATTACTAATATTCAAAAATAAAATACCTGTTCACTTTAAGACAAACTAAAGGCCAATGAAAAATTCAGAACATTGAAGTCTACTTTTTATTTTAACATGATTCAAACTTATGAATAAAGATCAATAAAAACATAACCAGCACTGTAGGATTCTAGGTTACACAAAATGAAACTGCCTTCAATACACAATCTTACACTTTATCATTGCTTTTACCAATGTATTTTACCAATGTATGTTTTTGGTTGTTTGTTTTTGAGACAGAGTCTTGCCCGCCTTGGCCTCCCAAAGTGCTAGGATTACAGGCATGAGCCATCATGCCTGGCCAACGTATTTTTTACAAATACATAATAATTTCCCCAATAACAAGTAAAATAAAAAAAGATAAAAATATGGTGACAATACCAGCAAGTCTTCTTCCATAGGCTATATAGCCAAAAAGTAAATTTGAAGCATTTGGGGAATTCAGCATATCACTTAGTCACTATGGAAAGCAGTCACTCATGTATGAAATGTATGGAGTTTTACCTTTATAAAGAGCTTTATTTTATTGTTTTTGAACACTTGACACTTAATACTTTCATCTCTCCTGGAAGAGAAATTTTTTAATATACAGAGTAAAGGGATTTCACAATTCCTCAGTTAGAAGAACTCTTTGGAAATAAATATGACTGTAGAATTTCAACAATGGCTTTGATTCAGTAATTCTGTATTCTCTCCTGGCTCTGAACAAGTCACTCAAGTTTTGCCACTGGAACACTTTACTACTTATACTTTATAATCTCATTTGAATATCTGTTGACGTATCTTTTGACTATCCCTAAATAAAGCTTAAATACATTTTCATCTAATAAAAGAGAGTATTAAGGACAAAAAGCATAAAACAAAATAAGTAATTCACATTATATGGTAAGGGGTGCTATATCAATGAAATGAAACTCTGGGGGCTATAGCTCACAGTTTTTTGTGTAGAACCAACTCTAATAAGATACTAGTGAAAAACAAAACAACTCTCAAAATACATTAAAATATCACTGGTCACTTCATAGTTATCAATTTATGGTTCACTGATTTTGGGGTATAATTTCATACTTGCAACTTCAATTTTAGAGTAAAATAATTGTCACACCAGAACATAGGCTCCCAAACTAATATTGCCAAAAAAAAAAATTATTTGAAAGTCACATAAGTCTTTAGAAAGAAAGACTTCTCTATTGTCACCAAGCCCAAATTCATATTATTCTAATTTCCTTGGAAATTTTCAAAACCACCAATGACATCTTTTTAAAGTTAATAATTTAGTATAACTTTTAAAAGAGGGGTTTGTATTAATCAGAATTATGAGGTGGGATAATCATTATATTTCTCATTCAATTAAAAAAATCCAGTTTGCCTGAACAGAGAGCCTAAATAAACTATCTGCTTTTGAAGTTTTTAAGTATGTAAAGTATATTAATTAGATCTAATTAGACTAAATCATTTAAACACTTCTGTCTCCTCATATGACATCATCCAAGTTTGACTATTTTTGGCAGCAGGATTTAAAAGAAGAAACTAAGATATCTGACTACAACAGAAATTAACTTCAAGGAATTAAATATCCCCAAGCTTTAAAACCAAATCCCATACTTTAAAACTTGACTCAAGATTTTCTTACGGTAAAATTATTTTTTAAAAGATATCAATACTAGCAGTTAATTTGATTTTCCGAAGTTGATTATCACTAAAATGTACATACAAAACACATATTGAGTAATTTAAATATTTTCAGCCTTATATTTTCTCTAAAACAAAATAATTTTACTCACATTTCTCCCATCTAGCAACTCCATGCACTTCTCATTTCTGTTGAAGTTACCAACTACCTCAGGATGGACACAAGTATGATCCCTGCTGGAAAGAATAGTCATCGGGACCCTTGAATATGCTGTCCTCCGGAGCTCTCTAGTAATCTGAGCAATCTGCTTGTGTGTGCGTGTCCCAAAATATATTTTGGGTATCTTGGATTTCCCTGCATGATCCTTCTTAATGGTATTCGACGACTCTTGACTGTTTCCTTGTTTAGTAGAACAACAGCACCTAGAACAGTGGCCAGGGGGCTGTAAGAAAGGAAAGAAATGATAACTAATATCTAAGCTACCATAAAAAAAGTTATCAAACCTCACATGGAATTAGAACCTGTAAGTAATGAATCACAATGGTCAAATAAAGAGAAATTACAAGAAATTATAGTATCTAAAACTTGCCATTAAAGAAAAAACTACAAATACAATTTAAAATTGGTCCTCATTCTTTTAAAAGTTATAAATGATATTTCCACATTTGCACACTTTCTAACATACCACTCTAACTCTCCATTTCCAAATGTTTTGAGTACATTTTAACTTTAACTCTCCTCTTTCATAAATTATAAAAGTGATAAAGTAGGAACAATTTTAATTTTTTCTTAGGCTTCATATGAACTTGTGATATTATAGTTTAGAGTTAATAGTTTTGTTCACAGCATAGTTCATTCAAATATTCCTTAATACACCAATGCTTTTGAAGTGCTTTTAAATATCGTTTACAAAAGAATAGAATTATCAAGTTGAATCTAAAGTATCACTTAACAACTTCAAGAAGAGAGAATTCTTCTTTAGCAAAGGTACGAAAATAAATGCAAAATATTAATATTTAATAATGAAAGCAGGTTGCTGGTGTGGAACAAGTATATCTGAAATTCAATTACCTGTCATGGAACGTAAACCCATCAGTAAAATTATCATCCAGGATAGTTTTTCCCAGACAATTTCACTTGTAACTCAGTTTCATAACTGAAATAGTTATATAAATGTCTCTTTAAACAAACCATATGGAGCATCAGGAATATAGTCTACTTAATCTACCTGAATTTTCTCTTCTGTTTCCAAATCCTCAAATACTAAAAAAAAAAAAAAGAAGTTTAATGCTATATATTAGAACTCACATGTTCTTAATAACGACTCCCTTCTAAGTCTCCATTATTACACCAAATGACACAGAACAAAGTCTCATTTTAGAGAAAGAGTGTAAAATGGTTAATTTATAGAAGTGGTCATTGATGGGGAAAGAAAAAAGGTAAATAGCATTGTAACTTAAAAGACTGAGTGCTAAAGAGTTTTAATTTAGTAGAACACACACTCTACTTGACTTTTTTATTATTATTATTGTAATCAGTAAGATTAGCCTTCATAAACAAATGCTAAGTCATAGCATGTTACACCACAATACTGGGGATCAAGCTGTCTTTTAGCCTCAACTCAGTGGAAAAGCAAGTTCAAATTACTCCCAGTCTCACTCAACCGTGTCCGCCATTAAATATTACAATACATGATAGAATGGATGTAAATGTGACCCTTCTGGAGCTGTCACTCACTGGGATAAAAGGTTCACTGATGTGCCAAATAAATAGTCAGTCAAAGCAGATAAAGTTACAGCCATGCTGGAATTGTTACATTCTCCTCTCAGGTTGCCAGTAACAGCAGATTTCATTACAGAGTGCTGCCACATTAAATAGCCAGTTCCAAATATCCTGCCTTCTATATTGAATAATTACTTATTCACTAAAAGGATAAAAAGAAGAGTTATGAATGGGGCTCTTGTCAACAGTGAGGCAGGAAACAGCTGACATGTGGTTTATGTTACATATGTTGCAATATCCAACAATTTATGGTCACAGAGAAAATGGAATGCAAATTATATCATGATATTTCTGACTGAATTCTTTTTTGGCTTTTGCAATGATCATATTAATCAATTAACATACAAAAAGAATTAAGGTAACTCAAGTAGAATTAATTTACTTTTTCATACCATCAATCATTGCGCTCAATTATACTATTTATCTTCCTTATGATACAGTTAAATTCATGTGAATACTAGAATGCTATGGCCCAATGCATTGTTATGTACTACATAGAGATATTATATCTAAGCATAAAAGTAATCCAACACAGTAGCTTTTTCTCAAGGCTGAGAAAACTTACTTTTTGATGTTATACTTTTCAACATCAATTCCACTTAAAGCTTTACCATCTACTCCTTTTAATTTCACCTTTTCTCTTGGTCAAAAAAAATTCAAACAATAATACAGAAATATTGTTTAAAAATCAACTATCCCATCATAAATAATTTAGTGTATAACTCACTGACCTTCATATATACATCTTTCATATCTTTTTCTCAAATAGAAAGGGATGCTATTATACAGTTTTACAACTAGATACTTTGTTTTCAAAGTTTTTAATTTTTAAAAAGGGTGAATTTGGCAGGAATAATTTAATGTTCTACTTATCTTTAAATGTTACACTAGTTGTGGTACTAACAAAAGCAAAAGATCAAGAACTAGTATCAGAAAACTTTTCTCACTAGAGTGACTTTAGTTAGGACCTTAAATCTGTTTTTCACTTCATAATTCAGAATACTATAAACCACAGCTAACTTTATATTAAACATATTTTTGTTGTTTTTTAAGTTGTAAAGTAATATGAACGAATTATAACATCTATGAACTTGACTAGACTCCTCAAGAAGATGGTTTTCCTTTTTTCTTTTTTTTTTTTTTTCTTTTTTTTTTTTTTTTTTTTGAGACAGACTTTCACTCTTTTTGCCCAGGCTGGAGTGCAATGGCATGATCTCGGCTTACTACAACCTCCGCCTTCCAGGTTCAAGTGAGTCTCCTGCCTCAGCCTCCGAGTAGCTGGGCTTACAGGCGTCCACCACTACGCCTGGCTAATTTTGTATTTTTAATAGAGACGGGGTTTCTCCATGTTGGTCAGGCTGGTCTCGAACTCCCAATGTCAGGTGATCCACCCTCCTCGGCCTCCCAAAGTGCTGGGATTACAGGCGTGAGCCACCATGCCTGGCCAAGAAGATGGTTTTCAATGGGCACTTAGGCAAGTAGGGAATACGGTAGAAATTAAAAGTTAATTATTTTTCCTTTGTATTATTAAACAGAAATTATTTCTCCAGAAGCGATCTTCTATTAAAGTTTCAATTTAAAAGATTTGGTACAGGCCAGGCACCGTGGCTCACATCTGTAATCCCAGCACTCTGGGAGGCCAAGGCAGGTGGATTGCTTGGGTCAGGAGTTCGAGACTAGCCTGGCCAACGTGGTGAAACCCCGTCTCTACTAAAAACACAAAAAGTAGCCAGGCATGGTGGCACGCGCCTGTAGTCCCAGATACTCGGGAGGCTGAGGCAGGTGAATCACTTGAACCAGGGAGGCAGAGGTTACTGTGAGTCAAGACCATGCCACTACACTCCAGCTTCGGTGGCAGAGCAAGATTCCATCTCAAAAATAAATAAATAATAAAATAAAAGATTTGGGGCCAGGCACGGTGGCTCAAGTCTGTAATCCCAGCACTTTGGGAGGCCGAGACGGGCGGATCACGAGGTCAGGAGATCGAGACCATCCTGGCTAACACGGTGAAACCCCGTTTCTACTAAAAAAATACAAAAAACTAGCCAGGCGAGGTGGCGGGCGCCTGTAGTCCCAGCTACTGGGGAGGCTGAGGCAGGAGAATGGCGTAAACACGGGAGGCGGAGCTTGCAGTGAGCTGAGATCCGGCCACTGCGCTCCAGCCTGGGCGACAGAGCGAGACTCCGTCTCAAAAAAAAAAAAAAAAAGATTTGGCACAATCATATTTGAAGAAGACAGAAAAACTCATTGTAGTAATATAAGAAAGGCTTCAAAAAGTCACTTACTTTATAACAAAAGATAATTACCTATATCAAAATCAGCAACTTTCAATGCTCTAAGAAAACTAGAGGAAGGATCCTGATGCCAGCAGTGTCAGGAGATCGGAATATCCCCCAATCGAATTACCAGGTTAATACTTTATGGCCTCTCTCTGAACCCCTTTGATCCAGGGGTCTTAAAACAATTAGATGAATAAAATTAAACAATTTCATATCTCTTATTGAGTATTTTTCCTGCTAAGAAATGATCATATTTATCTTTCACAAAGACTTTTTTCTTTTCCCTTTGCTATTTAAATTGACAGAGATTTCCTTTCCTCCAGGAAACTACAGAATAAATTTTATAATATTCATTCTCATCCAATATATCTGAAAATCAATATATCAAACACATGGGCTTCCCAAAATCTGTAACCTCTAAGACCTGTAAGTGGTACACAGTGCCAGAACCAAACTCTTTAAGAAATGGCTTCTTCTCCAAGCTAGAAACTGTTCAGAGTCCTTTTACTTCAAAAAAAGGCAAGAAAACCCAACCCAAGTAACTGCAAAAATATACTATCATTAAAAAAAAAAAACACACACAAGAGATACATGTGGATGTGACAGCTATAATATTTCCATGTGCAGTAGCCAATTGTTTAAAATACATTTCAAATCTACAATTACCAAAACTGTTCTAATAGAACATCAGCAACCAAGGATTTTCAGAAAATTTTTCTTGTGTTTAATAAATTATATTCCCTCTCTTGTTCCATTATATAAAGACATGCCTAAATTCTTTCAAGGATAAAGGATTCGAAGATTTGATCTTGAAAGAAAGGCGAATTGCTGAGTCCTTTTCACTATTCCTTTCACAAGCTATAATTATAAGTTCAAATGGTAACATACCACAATGTCAACTTCTAAAGTTTTATAACTTTCTCCAAACTTTCCCTACTACTCACACAAAAAATATACTATGCCTAAATATCTGAAAAATAAGCATGGTGATTAAATATTTTTAGAAATGGAAAATGATAAAGAAATAGTTAGGAACTAATTTTATTGCCAAAGAAGAAGTTCCTTTGCTAACTGTAAATCAGGAGAGATTCTCAAAGGAGACTACAAATTGAATTCCAAAAGCAAGCATGACTATGAAAACTAAGTATATAAAGAAGTAGAGAGAAAAAGAGACTGAAGAGAAACCTGTTTGAATGAAATAAAAGGAAAACTAGGTCAATGAAACAGTAAAAAAAAAAAAATACAAAAACTTGTATTTTTCCATAACTTTCCACATGTGCATGTATTGTCTTTCCAACCACACTGTAAATTCCTTGAAGACAGAAACTATGTCTTACATTTCTTTATATAGCTCATTCATTGAGAGTGGTGTTTTGAACATAACTGTAATGTAGCTTTTTTTAAATTGATGAATTATGACTAAATGTCCCTGAACCAAATTCTGTACCCATGCATTACAATTAAATCTGACAGATGCTTAAATTATGTCCTAATTTGAAGTGCTGCACATATCAAAAAGTTACTTCAAAATCCAGATTAGCTTTTAAAGGAAAAAGTACAGGACAATTACTATTTTTCAAGGCCAAAAAGAAAAATCATCTTATGCTAGTATTTTAATAATGACAAACATATATCCCAATATTTTCATTATTAATAATACTGCCATTTTTTAAGGCTGTGCTTGTGCTAAGCATTTTTCATGTAATATCCCATTTCATTCATTCATTGACTCAAGAGACATTAGAATCCCTGATATATCAAGCCACGGAGAAGACAATGACAAGGATCACCTCATCTTACTGACAGAGAGCTTCATTCTTAAATTGTTCTACAAAGTGTAGTTCTTGGAGTTTATCAAACCATTTTCACTCATAAACTAAGGAATTGTTTAAAGTTAGTTCTATTATTTTATGCATGCAATTACAAAATATTCCTAAGTATAATCTTCAAGTTTTATTTCATAAAAATTGTTTTAACTTATTAGTTGACATTTAAATCAAATATGTTATAACAAGATCTATGTTATATCCCCCAAGGGAAAAATAAAAAACAAAAACTTTCAATTAATAGAGTCTTTAAAGCAAGAGTCAGCAAAACAGCCAGATAGTAAACATTTTAAGCTTCAAAGGCTATATGGTCTCTTCTTTCATAGGAAGATATCTTTTATGATCCAAATGTAGAGAAGGATTTCCTAAAACAATAAACCAAAAGCACAAATGACTGAAAACACAGCTTCATTAACATGTTAAACTTCTATTTAAAAATACATATTCCTTAAAGAAAGAAAGAAAAATAGGGAGAAAGGGGCACAGGTTGACAGAAGATATTTGCAATGCATACAATCAAGTGAGGATCAGTATCTACAATATATAAAGAATTCCAGTAAATCTATTTTTAAAAGACAAACCCTACAGGAAACCAAGAACAGGCAAATCACAAAAGAGAAAAGCTGAAAGGCTAATAAGTATCTGAAAAGATGTGCCATCTAACGTACAACTTCACTAGTAATTAGGAAAATGCAAATTAAAGCCATAATTAGATTCCATTTCCTATCCACCAGAAGAAACTCTTATTCACTGCTGATCTAAGTATAAATTGGCACAACTACTTGAGAGCAAATTGGTGATCTAGTGAAATCAAAGATACATACACCCTTTGACCCAGCATGACACTGTTAGGTACACATGCTAGAAAAACTCTTGCAAATTAAGACAGATACAAGAGGAATATTAATTGCAGCATTGTTTTAATAGTGAGAAAAACAAGCTACATGTATCAACAGAAGGAATGGATAAGTAAATTGCGGGGCTTTTTCCAATCAATGGAATAATATTATAATGAAAAAATATGAATGACAGTTGTATACATCGACGTCGATAAACATGAACAAGCAGTTGAACAGGCTGAGTATGGCTTAAACAAAATTTCATTTTCACCATAAAATTCTAAATAAGTGGATGATAGAAATAAAAATATAAAACTTCAGGTAGAGAGTGAGGAATCACGACTATGGAAGACAATCTTTAAAGCTAACAACTGTCATGAAAAATATACCTGAAAAATGCTAGAAGTGCTGGAAAACACACACACACACACACACACACACAGTTAATATACTCTGTTCTGGTTTCTCCTCAGTTGTTTCATACCTGGCAGAATAGCTTTCATCTTAACACCTCCTCCCCAAGTTTTCAACCTACTTTATTAGGAAATGGGTTCTCAAATTAGGGTCCATGGGCTGTTACAGATCACCAAGAAACTACAGACACAATTTTGTGTGCATTTTTAGAAGTGAACCCATAACTTTCACCAGGTGCTCAAAGGAGATTGTGACTGATTTGGGTGAGGGCTTTATTCCAGAACTGATATCTGGTTTTATAACAAAAATCAAATGGAAACAACATTTTCTTTACAACCAAATTAACCAGACATAGTTATTCTGTAAAGGAATAAACAGTAGTCAAAAGAAGACAATTTCATAAATGTTCCTCCACTGCTTCTGAACTCATTTATATTGTAATGTTTGTTAATTAACTAATATTAACATAAGGCTAAAATACTTAGTTCACTAATGTATATTTCTTTTTTTTTTGAGGCGGAGTCTCGCTCTGTCGCCCGGACTGGAGTGCAGTGGCCGGATCTCAGCTCACTGCAAGCTCCGCCTCCCGGGTTTATGCCATTCTCCTGCCTCAGCCTCCCGAGTAGCTGGGACTACAGGCGCCTGCCACCTCGCCTGGCTAGTTTTTGTATTTTTAGTAGAGACGGGGTTTCACCGTGTTAGCCAGGATGGTCTCGATCTCCTGACCTCGTGATCCGCCCGTCTCGGCCTCCCAAAGTGCTGGGATTACAGGCTTGAGCCACCGCGCCCGGCCCACTAATGTATATTTCTAACTTCTTTTTACAGATAAAAAAGGAAACTCAAAAGAATTATTCAAGTTCCCACAAAATATGTAATAAATTTGTGGAGTAAGTTGAAATTCATAACTTTAAATCTTAAAGTGAAGCTTTTAACAGGATTGTTTTCATCTACCACTTAAGCAAAAAAGCAAAATACTGTCCTTTATTTCAAAAAGTCATGCACATGAAGAGCTAGTTCATTGGTAAAAGGCCAATGAACATAGAATTATACTACAATCTTTGAGACATAAAAAAGAGTTTGTTAATCTTTATCAACCATTTGCTGTTGTCCGAGCCATCTAAACAGGTACTGAATGCCTGTTGTGCAAAATCTCACATTAGCACACACTCTAGTAAGATAGCAAAAGTAACATAACTATACCTTTTCAACTATTCTTTTTTAAAAATTCAAACAGTAGTAGTACCCTACTGCCACCGTTTCATGATTATACTGCACAAAGCAGCTGTTTATCCACTCACAGCAACCAGCAGGTGAACCTGATTCAATATTTATCACAGGCTTTCACAGATCACTGCTAACCAAGCAAACGTTTTAATTAAGCTGGAACTTGCTTCAAAGAGCTCATTCAAGATGTCAATCAGCAGGTAAGGGATCAGATACAGTGTCAGGTGAGAGTGTGTAATACAAATCCACAACTTTCTTCATCCCATCGCTGTAAATTAGCCTGCTCTAAAGTTCAGACTCTGATTGTAACAGACTGCCAGTCTCCTGGAATGTGTAACTGAAGTCACTCAAATTCTATTGTGAAGGTTGTAAGCAATATGTTAAACTGCAATGGGCTAGCACATTAAGACAGATCCTTTTCACGGTTGTTTTTTGATACCATAAGTGTTTGTTACCCTACTCTCCACTTACTGTTTACTTTCTTGCCTAATGTAAATGGGAATTCCTTAACACAGTTGCTCCAGTTTCTGAAAAGTCTGTGTTTCAGTAGAGTAAATCAGTAAGAATTCTCAGTGTAAGAACAAGATCATAAAGATGACTGAGCTGCTATAAATCAAAAATTATCCTGGTATAATAGAACTTTACATAGATGTGATTATAGCAATGAGTCTCAAAGCAGTGATGAGTCACACTGATCAACTTCATGAGAAAAACCCAGGGTGTTTATAAAAAATAAAAAGGGGAAAAGAAGACTCAAACGAGAAAAACGGGGAAGTGGGCGGGTAGGGGGAAAATCTCTTCTTTAAATAAGAATGCCAGCTAAGAATTGTACATAAAATGATAGAATTTTAAAAATCACCATTTTGTAACTTTCATGTACTAACTGATTCAGGCAAGTTACATAAATAGATGCTGAAATCTTTCAGTGAAAAGTTATTAGGGAACAGAATATTGACAAGTCTCAAATGTCTCAAAATGTCACCCCACAGATTATTCATTAATTACAAAAGGAAAATGTACCTTTACAATGAAGAGACCTGGCGGTGACCACTTTAACCAAGTGGTGAAATTCAGCATCAATGGTATTGAGACTAACTGGCTTCATATGCCTCCTGATAAAAGAAACACACTCATGTGCCCATCTTCAATAAAACTACATGATTATCCAAACAAACAAGACATGAATCAAAAAGAACCTGGGAATAGAGAAACTGGTAAAAAGACATATATGGGCCAGGCGTGGTGGCTCAAGCCTGTAATCCCAGCACTTTGGGAGGCCGAGACGGGCGGATCACAAGGTCAGGAGATCGAGACCATCCTGGCGAACACGGTGAAACCCCGTCTCTACTAAAAAAATACAAAAAACTAGCCGGGCGAGGTGGCGGGCGCCTGTAGTCCCAGCTACTGGGGAGGCTGAGGCAGGAGAATGGCGTAAACCCGGGAGGCGGAGCTTGCAGTGAGCTGAGATCCAGCCACTGCACTCCAGCCTGGGCGACAGAGCGAGACTCCGTCTCAAAAAAAAAAAAAAAAAGAAAAAAAAAAAAAGACATATATGTATTATTTAGTTGGTGAAAATTAATCCAATCGTAATTTATGATATGTACACTTGGTTATAGATTGTATTTCAAAAAGGCTTTTAAAAACTCCTATCCCTTGGGAGTGCAGGTAATTTTTACTTTCTCCTTTAGGGTATTTTTCGAACTTTCTTCAATGAACCTTTTAAAATGAGAAAACAGGCTGGGCGTGGTGGCTCAAGCTTGTAATCCCAGCATTTTGGGAGGCCGAGACGGGCGGATCACGAGGTCAGGAGATTGAGACCATCCTGGCTAACACGGTGAAACCCCGTCTCTACTAAAAAATACAAAAAAAACCAGCCGGGCGAGGTGGCGGGTGCCTGTAGTCCCAGCTACTTGGGAGGCTGAGACAGGAGAATGGCCTAAACCTGGGAGGTGGAGCTTGCAGTGAGCTGAGATCCGGCCACTGCACTCCAGCCTGGGCGACAGAGCAAGACTCCGTCTCAAAAAAAAAAAGAGAAAACAACACTATCCTATCATTTTCCACATATTAACCAAAATGCTATAAACAAAACATATGAAATAGAGATTTTTGCTTCTATGGGCTTTAAAAATTAAATTAGTTATTATTAACATACAAGTATCTATAAAGCAGCACTACCCAATAGGATTTTCTGCAATGACAGCATATTTGATATCTGCACTATTCAATATATTTGGCATTAGCCACATGGGCACTTGAAATGTAATTAGTACAACTAACTGAATTTTAATTTTAATTAATCAAAAAACATAAATACATGTGGCTAGTGGACGGAATACATTTAAAGTATTATCAGAGATTCTAGAAAACCAATGGTTATTGCAGGTGCACATATGTGTGAGAAATTCTCTTTGTAAATTCAACTTAGAAAGGAAAAAGGAAAAGTACACTGTAAAACTTCTATGTTCATAGGTAAAAATGGGTTCTGCAGGTTGCAGCTCATGAAAACTGGGTCCACAATTTTTGTAGATTAGTAAACAACTTTTCTTAATCTTTTTTGTTCTAATCTTTGTCTGAATTCCAATCAAAATCCTAGCAAGATTTTTTTTTTTTTTTTGGTAATCTAAAATATGTCTCTAAATTTAATCTTGAAAATAAGTAAGTGAGAATAACCAAAACTTTTTGGAAAAACAGGATGGGGCCGGGCGTGATGGCTCACACCTGTAATTCCAGCACTTTGAGAGGCCGAGGCAGGCATATCACTTGAGCTCGGGAGTTCGAGACCAGCCTGGGCAACATGACAAGACCTCATCTTTAAAAAGAAAAAAGAAAAAAAAAAAAAAGATGGGCAAGTAGGGTATATATTTCTACAGCTGTAACAATTTCAAATATATGATAAAGATGCTGTATTAGCCACCTCTATGGACATGTGTCCACCCATTTACTCTGAAATCATCTATATCCCCTGCCGAAAGGCTGAACCTACTATCCACATTAATAACACATGTCCAAAGACACTCTCGGGCATAGCAAGATCAATTAGTTTCACTTTCCCAAGAATTTGTATTTGGGGCATTTAGACTGAGTTGATTAAGGACAGAGAATAGGCCACATCATTTGGTAGATTTTAGGCTTTCACTTTGAGATGTCATGGTAAGGTCATATGAAAGAGTGTAAGTATCCAGAAAAACCAATCTACAAAAAACAATGAGAAAACTTTGCTGAGAAATGCAGATGTCACACTAGAGGCCCCAAAGAGAACAGAGAAGCTGCCTAAAAACTTTTCAGTTCCAATGAGGAGAATTATATCTCCTGCATGATCTTTCTTTTAGTGGGTTTCTATTTCTTAAAAGGCAGATCACTCCCTTAAAAATCCAATTTAAAAATGGGCCAAAAATTTGAATAGACATTTCTCAAAAGATATACAAATGGCAAACAGGCATATGAAAAGGTGCTCAACATCACTGATCATCAGAGAAATGCAAATCCAAACTACAATGAGATATAATTTCATCCCAATTAAAATGGCTTTTATTGGTTGGGCACAGCGGCTCACACCTGTAATCCCAGCACTTTGGGAGGAACAGGTGTGTGGATCACCTGAGGTCAGTAGTTCGAGACCAGCCTGGCCAACTTGGTGAAACCCCATCTCTACCAAAAATACAAAAATCAGCCAGGCGTGGTGATGCACACCTATAATCCCAGCTACTCAGGAGGCTGAGACAGGAGAATCGCTTGAACCCAGGAGGCGGCGGTTGCAGCAAGCTGAGATCGTGCCACTGCACTCCAGCAGAGTGAGACTCTGTCTCAAAAAAAAAAAGGCTTTTATCCAAAACACAAGAAATAACAAATGCTGGCGAGGATGTGGAGAAAAGGGAACCCTCGTACACCATTGGTGGGAATGTAGATTAGTACCACTATCGAGAACAATCTGGAAATTCCTCAAAAAACTAAAAATCAAATTACCATATGATCCAGCAATCCCACTGCTAGGTATATATCCAAAAGAAAGAAAATCAGTATATCGAGGAGATATCTGCACTCTTATGTTTATTGCAGCACTACTCACAATAGCCAAGATTTGGAAGCAACCTAAGTGTCCCTCGACAGATGAATGAATAAAGAAAATGTGGCACATACACAATGAAGTACTATTTAGCCATAAAAAGAATGAGAGCCTGTCATTTTCAGCAACATAAATGGAACTGGAGGTCATTATATTAAGTAAAATAAGCCAGGCACAGAAAGACAAACTTTGCATGTTCTCACTCATTCGTGAGAGCTAAAAATTAAAACATGTGAACTCATGGAGGGAGAGAGTAGAAGGGTGGTTAGCAAAGGTTGGGCAAGGTAGTCTAGAGAGGGGAGAGAGTGGGGGTTGTTAATGGGAACAAAAAAAGTAGTTAGAAAGAATAAATAAGACCTAGTATTTGCTAGCACAACAGGGTGAATATAGTAAAAAATAATGTAATTGTACATTTAAAAATAACTAAAAGTATAATTGGATTATTGGTAACACAAAGGATAAATGCTTGAGGTGACAGATACCTCATTTACCCTAATATGATTATTACACATTGCATGCCTGTATCAAAATGTCTCATGTACTTCATAAGTATATACACCTACTAGGTACCCACCAAAATTAAAAATTTAAAAAAAAAGCAAACCACCCTTTTTAAACAGGTGGCATTTCAAATCTGTGGGGGAAATTATTCAACTAATATTTAGATGAATGACTATTTGGGGAAAAAAATTAGATCCTATCTCCCACCTTACATCAAAATAATTTACAGTTGAATTAAAGATCAATATATAAGAACTGAAACCATGAGACTTCCAGTCTAATATGGCAGATTAGGTACACACATTTGCCCTCCTTCCCACCTAAAACACCACTAAAATAAACTTAGTAGCTGAAGTTGCAAACTGAGGTCCACAGGTCATACCTGGTTTACAATCATGTTTTGAATGGCTACACAGAGTTTTATAAATTTGAACCACTTAAAAATTATGAGATGAAAATCCATAGTGTTGGTTTCTTCTAGAAAAACTGGTTGACTGGCCACATTAGGCCTGTATTCTTACAGGACAGCAATCCACTAACATTGACTAGATTGTCACATTTGGATGAGACATATACTCTCAAGATATCACAGTCCCTGCCACTTAAAGAATGTAAGCACATGCACTTAGACCCTTTCTTTCATTCATGCTACCTGTCTGGTGCTCATTTAAGTTGCCAATCCTGGTTACAGAAGTGTAAAAAGGGCCGGACGCAGTGGCTCACGCCTGTAATCTCAGCACTTTGGGAGGCCGAGGTGAGTGGATCACTTGAGTTCAGGAGTTCAAAATCAGCCTAGCCAACATGGTTAAACTCTGTCTCTACTAAAAATACAAAAATTAGCCAAGCGTGGTGGCATGCACCTGTAATCCCAACTACTCAGGAGGCTGGGGCAGGAGAATCACTTGAGCCAGGGAAGCCGAGGTT
The DNA here is from genome assembly GCF_007565055.1 of Rhinopithecus roxellana. Lineage (NCBI taxonomy): Eukaryota > Metazoa > Chordata > Mammalia > Primates > Cercopithecidae > Rhinopithecus > Rhinopithecus roxellana. The sequence continues at coordinate 23,940,526 of NC_044567.1, forward strand.
GCAGCGAGCTGAGATCCCGCCATTGCACTCCAGCCTGGGCAGCAAAGTGAGACTCTGTCTTAAAAAAAAAGAAAAAAGAAAAAAAAGAACACTACACAGAGTGGGAAGGGGCTTGAGCAAGACGCTCAAGAGTACTGGTTACAAAATTTTCTGAGGTTTAAATATTCTCTAGAGGTTTCCCATTGGTTATTTTGTTGCACACTATGTAAATGAACACGTGGCCTGTGACCAGTCTGATTGGTTGTGGGAGGCGACCAGTCAGAAGCTGAAGGGAAGCTACAGTTACATCCTATGCAAATGAAGACATGGCCCATGACCAGTCTGATTGGTTGTGAGAGGGGACCAATCAGAGGCTGAAGTGAAGTTACAAAGTTACACCCTATGCACATGAAGACTGGTTCTGGGAAGTAGAGGTACTTTCCATTCTTTCATCTGCCATTCAGTAGAAAGGCGGGGTGTTGCAAACGGAGTAGTCTCTGATCCTTTTGTTACTTGGGCATGGAGAGGTGAGTTTTTCTTTTTGATTCACTTTTAGGAAGTCAGTGTGAATCGGCCTTAGGTTCCCTGCCTCCAGACCCTATTCTCCTGCCTCAATTTCATTATTTTTTTCTTGTATTTTTTACCTTTTTATTTTTATTTTATTTATTTATTTTTTTTTTTTGAGGCGGAGTCTCGCTCTGTCGCCCGGGCTGGAGTACAGTGGCCTGATCTCAGCTCACTGCAAGCTCCGCCTCCCGGGTTTACGCCATTCTCCTGCCTCAGCCTCCCGAGTAGCTGGGACTACAGGCGCCCGCCACCTCGCCCGGCTAGTTTTTGTATTTTTAGTAGAGACGGGGTTTCACCGTGTTAGCCAGGATGGTCTCAATCTCCTGACCTCGTGATCCGCCCGTCTCGGCCTCCCAAAGTGCTGGGATTACAGGCTTGAGCCACCGCGCCCGGCCTACCTTTTTATTTTTAATTTAATTTTTTAGAGACAGGGTCTCATTCTGTCGCCCAGGCTGGAGTACAGTGATATAATCATAGTTCACTGCAACGCTGAACTCCTAGGTTTAAGCAATCCTCCTGCCTCAGCTTCCTGAATAGCTGGGATTATAGGCACATGCTACCACGCCTGGCTACTTTTTGCGTTTTTTGTCTTTTTTAAATTTTTCTTAAGATACAGGGTCTCTCTCGCGTGCCCATGCTGGAGTTTAATGGCACAATTATGACTCACTTCATCCTCAACCCTCAACCTCCCGGCTCAAGTGATCCTTTTGTCTCAGCCTCCCACGTAGCTGGGGCTACAGGTGCATATCACCACATCAGGCCACCATTTCATTCTCAACAGATATTGAAGGCTCAATGAACATTACTGGTAGAAATAAGCAACAAAATAAATAAATCTCACATTAACTAAAACTGCACATGAAAACATTTGTTACTGACTAAAAATTGTCCGAAGAATCAGTAATAGCCACCAGAAAAAGAACTAAATGACAGAAGACATAATCAATAAAAACCTGGTATGCCTGGTTTTTGATGTGAAAAACATAAATTAATGAATGAAATGTCTTCCCTATAAACATTACATAAAATTAGTAAATGACAAAAAATAAAAGACAATAAAAGAAGAAAAGCTATTTGACAAATAGACTGATAATGGGATTCTCATAAATTTTTTTCTGTAAAATCTTTGATGTTACTAGAATTTTTATAAGCAAATATCACTTTTATAAAAACAATTACATTTAAAGAAAACATATACAGAAAACAATATACAGGGTAGACATACTACCAAAAGGAGAAGTAACTAGTTTTTCAGGGCTTGCAGAATCATTTTACTCAATTTGATAAGACTTTCCTCTTACTAATAGATCCAGTATGTGCCTTCCAGGAAAAATGCACCAAAAAGTGCCAAGGAAGAAAGGGAACTGACGGACTATCCAGTAAGTCCAGTCAAATCAATCATATAGCTTAACGAGATGACTGAATAGAAAAACAGACTGCTCTCACATCTACTATTGTTCAGAATATTAGATTAAGGAAAGAGCTGAGACAAGATTTCCTTGTGGAAGGACAGGAGAAAACATAACATGGTTATAGCTAAGGAAAAGAAATCAATAAAAAGGAGGAAAAATAATCGACAAACATCCAGTGACATGTAAATGTGCAGTGGGATGTGTGTAAATGTGCAGTGGGATGTGTGTAAATGTGCAGTGGGATGTGAATGGGGAAAAGTTTGTGTCTAAAAAAGAAAAGGCAGTGTATGACTAATATGGGACCAACAAGTTTTCAGTTTAAAGGTGGGAGGGTTCCAAATGACAACAAAGTCCAATGTGTAGTGGTGTTGCTGAATTAATGGCTATATTAGGTCGTAAGTTTCAAGAAGGCTGAGGAACTATGGTCAAAATAGGAGATCATCAACAAAGTTCACGAAGTACCCCTGGATGGTGACTGCTTCTCCTACTCCAGATTCACAGAGTAACAAGGAGAATCTGACATTTTTACTGCCCTGATGTGTGCCTACTTCACTAAACCTCAAAAGCACCTATCTTTAAAAGATTCATACATGTTTCCAATGCTGTTGTCAATATAAATTATCTTCTGAATGAAACACTAACCTTGCACAAGTAATGCAACATCTGGCTTATAGTAGTTTTCACTTAGAACAATGCATATATTTGTTTAAGTTTTCCAAAAGGCCAACATTTAAAGAAACAATAAATGTCCTTAAAAATATGAATGTATGGACTTCTGCTTTTAGCCATAAGAAAAAACAGAAATCTTATCCTTGCACCATAAACTACTAACAAATTGAACAAGATACATGAAACAATAGTTTTCAGACACTGAATTATGATCTCAGAGAGGAAACAATGAGGTGATAACTACATTACTTTACTTCTAAAGATGAAAACACAATAACTGGAAAAAAAATCCACTAGTAAGATTAACACCAAATTAGAAACAGCAGAAGAAGAGATCAAGGAACTTGACAAATCAGCGATAGAAGATAGACAAAATGAAGCATAAAAAAGAAAAAATAGCTTAAAAAATGAACATATAGTCAGTGAGGTATAATATCAAGCTGTCTAATATACACATAATTGAAGTCTGAAAGGGAAAAAATCAGTACTTAAAAAAACATTTTTTTCATGAAACAAATTTTTCATAATTTGATGAAAACTATAAAACCATAAATCCAAAAAGCTCAATGAGCCCCAAGCACACAATAAACACACACACACCTTAGTTGAATTGCTGAAAGCAGAGATCAATATAGAATTTTTTTTTTTGAGACGGAGTTTTGCTCTTTTTATCCAGAGTGATCTCAACTCACTGCAACCTCCACCTCCTGGGTTCAAGCGATTCTCCCGCCTCAGCCTCCTGAGTAGCTGAGATTACAGGCATTTGCCACCGTGCCTGGCTAATTTTTATATTTTTAGTAGACACAGAGTTTCATGTTGGCCAGGCTGGTCTCAAACTCCTGGCCTCAGGCGATCCACCTGCCTCAGCCTCCCAAAGTGCTGGGATTACAGGCATGAGCCACTGTGCCCAGTCTAAGACAGAATTTTTAAAGCAGCCACAGATTATAGAAACTATGTAAGACAAGCCAAGGGCAAAAAATATCTTTTAAGTGCTGAAAGAAAGAACATGTCAACCTAAAATTCAATACCCAGTGAAAATGTGTTTCAAAACAAAGCAACAGTCCCTATCAATAACCCAATGAAGTTTCTTGCAGAAATAGAAAAATCCAGCCTAAAATTCACATGGATTCTCAAGGAACCCTGAATAACCACAATAACCTTGAAAAAGAACAAAACTGGAGGTCTCACATTTCCTAATTTCTAAACTTACTACAAAGCTACAGTAAGCAAAACAGCATGGTACTGGCATAAAAACAGAAAAATAGACCAATGGAATAGAAGAGAAATTCCAGAAGCCAACCCCCACATATATGGTCAAATAATTTTCAGCCAGCCTATCAAGACCATTAAATGGGAAAAGAACATTTTCTTTTCAATGGGAACATTGAACATTTCAATGGGAAAAGGCCATTCAATGGGAAAAGAACATTATTTTTTCAACAAATGGTGCAGGGAAACCCGGATATCTATACACAAACAATGAAGTTGCACCATTATAACATATGCAAAAATTAACTCTAAATGGATCAAAATCTTAAATATAAAAGCTAAAATCATAAAACTTTTCCAAAGGCACTGGCAATAAAAAATAGATAAATTTGACTTCATGAAAATTGAAAACACTTTTGTATCATAGACCACCATCAAGAGTAAAAAGGCAACACACCAAATGGGAGAAAATATTTACAAATCATGTATCTGATGAGGTATTAATATCTGGAATACATAAAGAACTTTCCAACTCAACAAGAACAAAAACAATCCAATTCCAAAATGGACAAAGGCAACATTATACTGAATGCGCAAAAGCTAGAAGCATTTCCCTTGAAAACCAGCACAAGAAAAGGAAGCCCTCTCTCACCACTCCTATTAAACATAGTATTGGAAGTCCTGGCCAGGGCAATCTGACAAGAGAAAGAAATAAAGGGCATCCAAATAGGAAGAGAGGAAGTCAAACTATCCCTGTTTGCAGATGACATGATCCTATATCTAGAAAACCCGATAGTCTCAGCCCAAAAGCTCCTTAAGCTAATAAACAACTTGTCAGGGTACTAAATCAATGTGCAAAAATTACTAACATTCCAATTCACCATCAACAGTCAAACTGAGAGCCAAATCAGGAACGCAATCCCATTCACAATTGCCACCAAAAATAAAAAATAAAATAACTAGGAATACAGCTAACCAGGTAGGTGAAAGATCTCTACAAAGGGAACTACAAACTGCTGCTTAAAGAAATCAGAGATTTCTTACAAACAAATGAAAAAACATTCCATGCTCATGGATAGGAATAATCAATATCATTAAAAAGGTCATACCGCCCAAAGCAATTTACAAATTCAATGCTATTCCTATTAAACTACCACTGACATTCTTCAGAGAACTAAAAAAAAAACTATTTTAAAACTCATATGGAACCAAAAAAGAGCCCAAAAAGCCAAGGCAACCCTAAGCAAAAAGAAAAAAGCTGGAAGAGGCATCACACTACCCAACTTCCAACTATACTACATGGTTATAGTAATCAAAACATCATGGTACTCGTACAAAAACAGACACATAGACCAATGAAACAGAATAGAGAGCCCAGAAATAAGGTCACACCTACAACTATCTGATCTTCGACAAACCTACCAAAAACAAGCAATGGGGAAAGGATTCCCTATTCAGTAAATGGTGCTGGGATAACTAGGTAGGCATATGTAGAAGATTGAAACTGAACCCCTTCCTTACACCATATTCAAAAATTAACTTAAGACAAATTAAAGACTTAAATGTAAAACAAAAACTATAAAAACCCTGGAAGACAACCGAGGCAATACCATTCTGGGCATAGGAATAGGCAAAGATTTCATGATGAAGACATCAAAAGCAATTGCAACAAAAGCAAAAATTGACAAATGGAACCTAATAAAACTAAAGAGTTAATGCACAGCAAAGGAAACTATCAACAGAGTAAACAGACAACCTACAGAATGGGAGAAAATTTTTGCGAACTATGCATCTGACAAAGGTCTAATATCCAGCATCTATAAGGAACTTAAATTTACAGAAGAAAAACGAACAACCTCATTAAAAAGTGGGCAAAGGACATGAATGGACACTTTTCAAAAGAAGGTATATATGCAGCCAACAATCCTATGGAAAAAAAGCTAACATTAGTGATCATTAGAGAAATGCAAATCAAAACCACCACAATGAGATACCATCTCACACCAGTCAGAATGGCTATTATTAAAAAGTAAAAAAACAAAACAAAACAAAACAAAAAACAGATGATGGTGAGGTTGCAGAGAAAAAGGAACACTTGCACACTATTGGTAAGAATGTAAATTAGTTCAACCATTGTGGAAGACAGTGTGGCAATTCTTCAAAGACCTAAAAACAGAAACATCATTTGACCCAGCAATCCCATTACTGGGCATATACCCAAAGAAATATAAATTGTTCTATTATAAAGACACATGCACAAGTATGTTCATTGCAGCATTATTCACAATAGCAAAGACATGGATTCAACCTAAATGCCAATCAATCATAGACTAGATTTTAAAAATGTGGTACATATACCTATGGAATACTATGCAGCCATTAAAAAAATGAGATTGTGTCCTTTGCAGAAACATAGATGGAGCTGGAGACCATTATCCTTAGCAAACTAATGCAGGAACAGAAAACCAAATACCACATGTTCTCACTTATAAGTAGAAGCTAAATCATGAGAACACATGGACACATAGAGGGGAACAACACACAATGGGGCTATTAGAGAGGGTAAAGGGTGGAAGAAGGGAGAGGATCAGAAAAGTAACTAATGAGTACTAGGCTTAATACCTGGGTGACAAAATAATCTGTACAACAAACCCCTACCACACAAGTTTACCTACATAACACACCTGCACATGTACCCCGAACTTAAAATAAAAATTAAATTAAAAAAAAAATGGGGCCGGGAGTGGTGGCTCACGCCTGTAATCTCAGCACTTTGAAAGGCGAGGCAGGTGGATCACTTGAGACCAGGAGTTCAAGACCAGCCTGGCCGACATGGGGAAACCATGTCTCTACTAAAAATACAAAAAATTAGCCAGGCATGGTGGCATGCACCTGTAATCCCAGGTATTCGGGAGGCTGAGGTGGGAGGACTGCTTGATCCTGGGAGGCAGAGGTTGCAGTGAGCTGAGATAGTGCCACTGCACTCCAGCCTGAGTGACAGAGTGAGGCCCTATCTCAATAAAGGGCAAAGGAGTTGAATAGACATTTCTCCAAAGAAAATACACAAATGGCCAATAAGCAGAAGAAAAGATGCTCAACATCAGTAATCATTAGGGAAATGCAAATCAAAAACACAAGACACCATTTCACACCCACAAAAATGGCTATTCTATTAAAAAGTACAACAAAACAGATAATGAGGTTGGCAAAGATCTGGAGAAATTGGAACCCTTGTGCATTGCTGATGGAACTGTAAAATGGCACAGCCACTGTGAAAAACAGCTTGGCAGTTCCTCAAAAAATTATATATAGAATTAGCATATGGTCCAGAAATTCCACTCTTAGGTGTATACCCAAAGGAATTGAAAACAGGGACTCCAACAGGTATGTACAACAATGTTCACAGCAGCATTATTCAAAATACCAAAAAGATGGAAACAATCCAAATGTCCACTGGCAGATGAATGGACAAACAAAATGTGGTATATCCGTAGGACGGAATATTATTCAGCCATAAAAAGAAATAAAATTCTGACACATACTACATGGTGGATGAACCTTGAAAACATTATGCTAAGTTTTAAAAAAGCCAGACACAAAAGGACAAATATTGTATGATTCCACTTATATGAGGTACCTAGAGTAGTCAAATTCATAGAGACAGAAAGGAGAATGGCATTTTTCCAGGGGCTGGACAATAGGGAAATACAGAGATATTGTTTCATGGGTATGGTGTTTCAGTTTGGAAAGATGAAAAGGTTCTGGCACGGGATAATAGTATATGAATATGCATAATACCACTGAATTTACACTTAAAAACAGCTAAATGGTAAATTTTATGTTATATATATTTTACCATTAAAAACATGAAGGTAAGAAAAAATCTGAAAAAAATCTTTGCAATGCAAATGTTAAATAAACCTCTACAAGCTAATAGAAAAGTTACATAATACAGAAACTTGGACCTACACAATGAAGGGCACCAGAAGTGAAAAACTAGAGGGTTAAGGAAGAAATTATTTTCCTCATTTGTAAATCTGTACATAGCTGATGATTTAAAGCAAAAATAACAAAACACTGTGAGGGCTATGATAAATGTAGAAGTAAAATATTTGACAAAAATGGCAGAAAACATGGGAGAGTGGACATGGAAGTGTATTGGCAGAAGGTTCTTACACATTATTTGTGAGTTGAAATATTATTTGAAGGTACACTGTGATAAGTTTAAGATGCAAAGTATGAAGCAACTCCCAAAAATAAAAATAAGAGGTATACTTAAGAAGACAATGGTGAAGGTAAAATAGAATCCTAAAACATGTTTAATTAATTCAAAGAAGACAGAAAAGGGGAATAAAGAAAAGTTGGAATAAACAAAAAACAAATAGTAACCACAGTGATAATTATACTGAATGTAAATAGTATAAGTGTTCCAATTAAAAAGAAGAGGTTGTCAGACTGGATAAATAAAGAAGACAATTATTTATAAGAAACCTATCTTAAATCTAAAGACACAAATAGGTTAAAAATAAAAGGATGAAAAATACATACTATGGAAACATTAATCCTAAGAAAGCCGGAGTGGCTATATCAATGTTAGCCAAAATGGATCTCAGAACAAAGACATTTCATAATGACAGATGGGTTAATACATCAAGAAGACATAATAATCTTAAGTGTGTATACAGCTAATAACAGCATGAAAACCCATGAAGCAAAAACTGGTAGAATTGAAAGAAAACACAAATCCCACAATTATAGGACCCTTATTGTATTCTCTAATTCAGTTGTAAGTAGACCAAAAAAAAAATCAGCAAGGATACAGATCTTAGCAAGATAATCAACAAACCTGACCTAACTGATTTTTATAAATGAATACCCATACTTTCCAAAAACTCACAGAGCATTCGCCAAGACAGATCATCAAATTTAAAAGAATTGAAATCATAGACTCTATTCTCTAACCACACAAAAATAAATTAGAACTCAATAAGAGAAAAAGATCTAGGAAAAATACACCTAGTTAGTGTTTATCTAGACTTCTAAATAAATCTTGGATCAGAGAAAAAATCACAAGGGAAATCAAAAAAACAGATAAAGAAGTGCTTAGAGGGAAATGTATAGCTTTCACTGGTGTTTTATTTAGGAAGAAAAAAAAGGTCCAAAATCAGTTATCAGCTATTTAAGTTTCAATCTTCTTTTTTTTTTCTTTTTTTATTTTTTGAGACAGAGTTTCGCCCTTGTTGCCCAGGTTTGAGTGCAATGGCACGATCTCGGCTCACTGCAGGCTCCACCTCCCAGGTTCAAGCAATTCTGCTGCCTCAGCCTCCCGAGTAGCTGGGATTGCAGGCGCCCACCACCACACCTAGCTAATTGTTTGTATTTTAAATAGAGACAGGGTTTTGCCATGTTGGCCAGCCTGGTCTCGAACTCCTGGCCTCAGGTGATACGCCCGCCTCAGCCTCCCAAAGTGCTGGGATTACAGAGGTGAGCCACCATGCCTGGCCAAGTTTCAATCTTATGAAGCTAGCAGAAGAGTAAATTACATCCAAAGAAAGTAAAACAATGGCAATTTAAAAAAAAAAAAAAAAAAGCAGAAACCAATAAAATAGAAAATGGAAAAACAGAAAGTCAACAAAAACTTTTTAAAAGATCAATAAAATGGATAAACCTCTACTACCTATTATAGATTGAGCAAAATGAATTCTAGATTGAGCAAAAAAAAAGGAGATAGACAGAAATTATGAATATCAGACATGAAAGAGGGCATATCACTGCAAATCCTACAGACATTTAAAGAAATAAGAGAATATTTTGAACATTATGCCAATAAATTCAAAAACTTGAATGGACAAATTTATTGATAGATACTAATTACTAAAACTGACTCAGAAACAGAAAATGTGAATAATACTATATTCATTTTAAAAATCAAATTTAAAAGTAAAAATCTTCCCAAAAATAACATATAAGGGCAAGATGGCTTCTGTGGTGAATTCTATCACAAATTTAAGGAAGAAGTAATACCAATACTTCCCAACTCATTTTATAAAGCCAACATTACCTTGATATCAAAGCCAGATAAAGACATTACAAAAAACTATAGACCAATATTCTTGTGAACATAGATGCAAAGAATCCTTAACAAAATTTAGCAAATCAAACCTAACAACTGTAACAAATGAGGCCTACACTATGACCAAGCAGGTTTTATTACACTAATTTACAGTCAGGCCAACATTCAAAAACTAATCAATGTAATTTACCATATCAACAGGATATGGGAGAAAAAACATATAATCCTACCAAGGAATGCAGTAAAATTTTAAACATAAAATCCAACAACTACTCATTAGAAAAATGTTCAGCCAACTAGCGATAGAAGGAAAGTTCTTTAGCCTGACAAAAGGGCATACACAGAACACCTAGCACAAATTTCATACAGAACAGTGAGGGATCAGAATGTTTTCCACCACAAGGTTGTGAACAAGGCAAGGGTATCCACTCTCATCACTCTAATTCAGCCTTGTACTGCATGAAAGGTAAACACTGTAAAGGAAGAAATAAAATAGTATTTTCCATGGAATGAAACATACAACTTTGTGTACTTAGAAAGTCCTGAAGAAACTTCAAAAGTATCAGCTAGAACCAATAAGTGATTTAGCAAGTCGCAGGTTACAGGGTAAACATACAAAAATGAATTCTATTTCTACAATAGTAACGAATAACTGGAAAATGAAATTATAAGTGAAATCATACAATATCTGTCCCTTTACGACTGGCTTATTTTACTTCACATAATGCCTTCAAGTTTCATCTATGTTGTAGTACATGTCAGAATTTCCTTCCTTTTTAAGGCTCAATAATATTCCATTGTATGTATATACCACATTTTGTTTATTCGTTTGTTTATTAGTGGACATTTTGGTTGTTTCCACCTTTTGGCTATTGTTAGTAACACTCCTATGAACATTGGTGTACAAGTATCTGAGTACTTGCTTTCAATTCTTTTGGATATTTGCCTAGAAATGTTATTTCTGGATCATATGGTAATTCTGCATTTAACTTTCAGAGGAATCAGAAACAAGGTTTTTTAGTTAAACATACAGAAAGGAAGAAAATTAGAATGGGCCCTCTGGTACTGGAATGGAACTGGATGTATTGGTATAAACACTCATAATTTTCAGTGTACAGACAGACAGAGAAAAAATATATAAATGTATATGTCTATGAGTCTGGGTTTGTGTATGTATTCTGTATATTCTCTAGCTGTCTGCTGAAAGGGCCTGGAGCAGCAGCTCCAAAAGCAATGAGCAAAGCTAACTCCCAGAACGCAGCATTTCAATGTTATTTTTCACTAAATGGAACCAGGGTTCCTTGGAGGAATGGCTGAATCCAAGGCTAGGGCAGGGAAAATATAAGGTGAGCCTGGAACACTATCTTGTGCCAAAAAATAACAAAGTGTTCCAAGAATGATTGATATATGTCAGAAAGACACAATCAACTTAACCTGCTTCCCATTTGAGTACCAAAACAAATATTATAATAATTATAACCCACTGAATAAAATGGAAAATCATAAGTCTATAAAGATATAAATGAGTAAATTGAATTTTTTTTTTTTTTTTTGAGACGGAGTCTCGCTCTGTCGCCCAGGCTGGAGTGCAGTAGCCAGATCTCAGCTCGCTGCAAGCTCCGCCTCCCGGGTTTATATCATTCTCCTGCCTCAGCCTCCCAAGTAGCTGGGACTACAGGCGCCCGCCAACTCGCCCGGCTAGTTTTTTGTATTTTTTTAGTAGAGACGGGGTTTCGCCGTGTTAGCTAGGTTGGTCTCGATCTCCTGATCTCGCGATCCACCCGTCTCGGCCTCCCAAAGTGCTGGGATTACAGGCTTGAGCCACCAAGCCCGGCCAAATTGAATTTTTTATAAGGACATGTCATTTATATAATTTCAGAGTTCTTCCCCACAAAGTCCTCTTTTATAAAGGCAAAAAGATAACTATAAAGTTATATTTTTTACCTAGCAGATATCATATTAATCAAGTTATCAATCATTAATAATGAGAAAAAATGAAACTGTGTGCCACCTCATAAGATGCAATGAGCAGAAGGCATCACTTCTGTCACATTCCTGCTGAAGATAAATAACCTCAGTCTTATGAGGAGAAAACCCAAATTAAGAGACATTCCAGATAAACTGTAATATTCTGAAGTGTCAAAATCATGACAGTAAAGGAAAGACTGAGGAAGTGTTCCAGACTGAAGAATTTACTAAAGTGATAACTAAATGCAATGTATGGTTCTGACTGGATTCTTTTGCTTTTAGAAAAGCATTATTAGGACAACTGCTAAAATTTAAACTGGTTCTGAGTATTAGATGGCAACAATGAATCAATTTTTTAACCTCTTGATTCTTATTGGTTATATTGTGATTATGTATAAGAATGCCTTTGCTTATAAGACATAGACACTAAAGTATTTCAGGGTGAGGGAACATCAGGGCAACAACATACTCTCAAACGGCTCAATAAAAAAAGATGTTTGTATTGTACTTCCAATTTCTCTATAATGTTGTGGCAGTCAAACCTTTAAAAAGCTAAAATAACCAAAAGATAAATTTACTGGGCAGACAGTTGGTCAATTAACGAAGTAGTTTTCAAAGGTAAAGTTATCTTTCCATACCCAGTATCCATGAATGAAAACGTTCTACATGACAATTGTAGATACTATTACCACTGAATAGCTACACTCATGTCAACTGGTTTGCTATACATATTTATTTCATTAATGTATCTACACATCAAGAAAACTTAGAGGAATGGCTGAATTTTGTCAACTTTCTCTGAAATATTCACCAAGTTCACTCAATATGATAAAGAAGATTTGAAATTTTGGGGCATTAAACATTTCCACAATAGAGAACACTACTATGTTTTCTCCAAGCTCTCAAAAAATTATAATTATTGGACCAGGCGCAGTGGCTCACTCCTGTAATCCCAGCACTTTGGGAGGCTGAGGCGGGAGGATCATTTGAGGTCAGGAGTTTGAAACACGCCTGGCCAACAAGGCGAAACCCCGTCTCTACTAAAAATAAAAAGAAATTAGACAGGCATGGTGGCAGGCACCTGTAATCCCAGCTACTCGAGAGGCTGAGGCAGGAGAATTGCTTGAACCCAGGAGGTGGAGGTTGCAGTGAGCCAAGATTGCACCACTACACTCCAGCCTGGGTGACTGAGCAAGACTCCACCTCAAAAAAAAAAAAAAAAAAAAAAAAAAAAAGCCATAATTATTGGAACTGAAGGAAACACTCAAGCAATTAGTCATCCATTCTATCATCCTACCCCTAGGTAAATTTGCAGACAAGGCAAGAGATTCACACTAACTCCACTAACCTCTGGCCTAACTTAATCAAGATTAAAAGAGTATTGAACAGGGGTTGGCAAACTTTTTCTCTAAAAGGTCAGAGATTTTCCTGCTGGCTGAACATGAAAAGAAAGAAAAGAAAAATAAATAAATAGAGGGACAGAGAGTAAATATTTTAGGTTTTGTGAGCCATATGGTCCCTATCACAACTACTCAACTTTACTATTATAACACAAAAGTTCCACAGACAATATGTATAAACAAATGTAAAATGCATTCAAAAAAACTTTATTTATAAAAACAGGCAGCAGGCTGTATTCCGCCCATAGGTCATAGTTTGCCAACCACTGGCATAGGAAAAAAGATTACAACAAAAAAGTATCCAACAAAATAGACCTGCTAAATTTTACTATGACTGTGATATATCAGGTGAAAAATAAAAGCTATACACTATAATCTTAATTTTGTGTGTGGGGAGTATACATGTAATATATGTGTAATATATGTAATATATACTACATAACAAATATATGTAATATATACTACAGTATCAACCCCTTTACAGGGGTTGAGCGCTGTACAACACCTGATTATAGGAGTAAGCCACTGCACTCAGCCCAATAATTACGATTTTTTTGCAAACTTGTAGAAAATATAGTAGTGTTCTCTATGGTGGAAATGTTTACTACATAACAAATATATATATACTTGTAATATATATACTACATAACATATATACTACTACGTAACAAATATGGCAACATGTACTACATAACAAAAATGGCAACAAATTCTACTTATCTTTGTATATAAGCCCCCTTTCAAAGTCACTTTGTAGCTCTTTCCACCAAGATGTGAGCTTTACCACTTGAGTCTGGATTTGGTTATGTGATTTGCTTTTGGTGACTGGAACATTAGCAAACCTGACACAAACAGAGACTCAAAAGGCATTTGCACACTGGGGCTTGTTCTCTTGCTGCTCTTGGAACCCTGAGGCCACCACATACATAAACCAGAATTAGCCTGCTAGATGATGAGACAGACCCACCTCATGGTCCCAGCTGACTACCAGTCAACTCCCTGAAGCAGGGCTGCCTTGCTGACTTAACAGCTGACCTGCAGTTGACCATAGACGCATGAGTAGGCCACCTGTGATCAGCAGAAGAAATGCCTAGCTGAGCCCAGCCTAAATTGCTGACCCCCACAACAGTAAGCTAAATAAATGGTTGGTTTGTTACAGCAATAGATAACATTGCATGTGTGTGTGCACGCACGTGTGCGCACTTAAGAATAGACAGCAGGCCGGGCGCGGTGGCGCAAGCCTGTAATCCCAGCACTTTGGGAGGCCGAGACGGGCGGATCACGAGGTCAGGAGATCGAGACCATCCTGGCTAACACGGTGAAACCCCGTCTCTACCAAAAATACAAAAACTAGCCGGGCGAGGTGGCGGGCGCCTGTAGTCCCAGCTACTCGGGAGGCTGAGGCAGGAGAATGGCGTAAACCCGGGAGGCGGAGCTTGCAGTGAGCTGAGATCCGGCCACTGCACTCCAGTCCGGGCGACAGAGCGAGACTCCGCCTCAAAAAAAAAAAAAAAAAGAAAGAAAAAAAGAATAGACAGCAGGCAAAATATCGGGTTGATACTGAAGAGACAGTTTAATTCAGGATTAATGTTAATAATTTAAGTACACATTTTGGTGGTTCCCAAATTTTCTTAGAAGATGCTTTTATATTCAGAAAAAAAGTTATTTAGAAATATAAAATTTAGTTCAATATAAGAGTATTTTTCATTATTTCCAGTAAATATTGAGTCTAAAAATATGGACATCTTGACTTGATGTCTTTAAATGGATAGATTTTAAGTTCTAACAGAGAGTTTGGAGATAAATAGTTATAGGTACATAGAAAACTAAGCAAAGGACAAGACAACTACTGGCACCAAAAAAAAGAAAAAAAAAAAAATACTGGTTTGGGGAAAGAACTGTAATCAGTTTTAAATATTTACAGAATTACAATAATACAAATGCCAAATGCTGGGAGGCTAAAGGGGAGAAGTAATGAGAAAGGAGAAAAGGATAGGAGGAAGACAACAGAAAGTATCTAACACTGAAAACTCAAGAGAAAAGCAAAATATGCATGCTACTTCAGAAACTATCAGAATAAAAAGGAAAAATGATTGAAAATTATTTACTTCAGATAGTAGGAATTGGTGAAGAATAGAATTAGGGCAGGGATCTATTGCTTTTCTGTTTGAAGCCAAGTGGAATTCTTTGACATATTTTTTCACCCATACTGTGAAAAAAAATAAAAATTTAAAGAGGAAAAAAAAAGTCCAGGAACCAATCCAAGTACATATAACAATCCAGTACATGATAACAGCAAAACTTCAAAACAGGAAAAATTATTAAGTGACACTGGGACAACTGATCAACTATTTGGGAAAATATGCAATTAGAGCCTGACCTCATACATGCATGAAAATAAATTCCATAAACAAGAGAGTTAAATGCACAAACAAAACTATAAAAGAACTATTAAAAATATCCTTATAAATTTATAGAAAAGGATCTAGAAAGATCCTCATGAAAGTGTTCATGGTGTTTGCTTCTGGGAAGCAGAAAGGGGGATGGGATTAATATAAGGGAGAACATTTAATTTTTATTCTCTATCGGTTTTTATAATGTTAAAGGTTTTTCAAAAAATGTTATTACTCTTTTTTTTTTTTTTGAGACAGGGTTTCGCTCTGTCACCCAAGCTGGAATGCAGTGGCATGATCTCCACCTCCTGGGTTCAAGCAATCCTCCTGCCTCAGCCTCCTGAGTAGCTGGGACCACAGTCATGAGCCACCACACCCAGCTAATTTTGTTTGTTTGTTTTTTGTAGAGACAGGGTCTCGCTATGTTGCCCAGGCTGAACTCAAACTCCTGGGCTTAAGTGATCAGCCTATCTCAGCCTCCCCAAGTGCTGGGATTACAGGCATAAGCCACCATGATTGGCCAAAAACAATTTTTAAATCCACATTAAGTCACCTGTATTTAACAATACTGTCATACCCTCTTAAGTATAAGGATCTGAGTAAAAATTGTGAGCTATAAGAAATAGTGGTGAATCATGCATCTACTTAACTATGGTCATTTCTTTCATTCATTTATTCAACAAATAATACAAGTAGTTACTAAGTGCAGGCTCTGTGCCAGATGCTGGTTATCGAAAATTGAAAAAAAGAGACATTGCACTTGTCCTTATAGTCAGTCTGGTAATGAGGCAAACAAAACAGTTAAACCTACAAAATAAATAAATAATTATAAATTTCAGTAAGCATTGTAAAGAAAAAAGACAGGGCCTTGAGACACTAAAAGAGGGACGAATCTTGAATAAATTACATACACGGTAATGCATGTAACATGACCTGTAACAGCATAAAAATGAACTGTCATCAAAAAGTCATCTGGCAGAGTTTATTCAGAGACAGAATAGTGAGGTGGTTTAGAGGACCAATTCCAGAGTCAGACTGCCTGGGTTTTAATCCAGCTTCTACTCACCAGGTTTGTGACATGAACAAGTTATTTAAATACTCTGTGCCTCAGTTTCCTCAGGTATAATTGGGAAAAATATTAATACCTTCCTGATAGGGTTGTTATAAAGACTGAGTTAAATTCTTTTATTTTGAAAACTGTCAAACCCAAAGAAAAGTTAAAAGAACATGACAATAAGCATCAACTCACATGAACCTGTATTTGCCAGGTGAATTAATATTTCTAAAGTGCTTAGAAGAGTGTCTGGCATATAACACAGTAAGCATCAGTATCACCATATATATGCAGTTGTGTTAAATAGCTATTTTAAATAAAAGTAAATTAAAAGCATAAATTAAAAGAAAGAAGAGTAGGAAGGAAGAAAAAATAGGGTATGGGAGGAAGAAAAAGGAAAAACAAAATAACCTAAGGATCACCCCAGTGTTAACACTTTGTAAGAAGGAAGGTCAACAGCGCACTCTGCTGGACCCAAGTGTCTTCCACACACCAGGCCCAAGTCATGAATTAAAATAATATGCTACTGCTACATTAAATCAAATATAATTACTTTAATTAAAGTATATAAAGATTGTTAGCATTTATTTATGAATAAATAAAAAGCAGGTATAAGCATAAGAATGTATCTGAAGACAACCCTATCTATTGTGAGGGTTTACTAAAAAAATGAACAGAATATAAACAAATCTAGAGAAAATGATTAGGAATGATAGAACAAAATAATTTCAAAATGTTAACATACTATTCTAAAAAACAATGTTTTTCTTAACTATATTTTGACCATGTGGAGGCAGATGCCTCACTAGATCTTTGACATATGAATTGTCAGATTAAGAAAATGAATCTAAACTGTAAGGAAAGGGATCAAGCAGTGGACACCAGAAAGTTAATCATATAAGAAAAGGTACTGACACTATTTTCCAACTTGAAAAGAAAGTCAGGAGACTAGAAATGATAGAAAAATAAAGAGACAACTGTCTAATTCTCCAATCCACTGGGTGGAAACTAAATTATTTTCATATAAACTAAAAAAATTTGAAGAACCTAAAAAGTTTAATGTCAAATTCAGGCAAAACAGAAATCATCAAACTAATTTATCATTTAATTTATGGAAGAAGAGAGGTCAAAAGTAATGCAACTACAGATTTGAAAAACGTGAGGATTCTAAGATTTACACCTTTGCAGGAATAAGAGAACTAAACTATTAATTTATGAATTGAAATAAATATTTTTATTTAAAAACAATACTGTACTCCTAGTATCATATAATAAAAAGCAAGACAGGAAAAGCATCCTTAGAATTTAAAGGTGCTAGAATTCAATTAGATATAAAGTATCTCCTGACCTCGTGATCTGCCCACCTTGGCCTCCCAAAGTGCTGGGATTACAGGCGTGAGCCACCGTCCTGGCTAACATGGTGAAACCCCGTCTCTACTAAAAATACAAAAAATTAGCCGAACGTGGTGGCAGGCACCTGTAGTCCCAGCTACTTGGGAGGCTGAGGCAGGAGAATGGCGTGAACCTGGGAAGTGGAGCTTGCAGTGAGCCGAGACCCGCCACTGCACTCCAGCCTGGGGGACAGAGCGAGACTCCGTCTCAAAAAAAAGATACAAGGTATCATTAAATCCAGTCCCACATTCTTTTTCCTTCCATATAAAGGAACTGGTTTTGACAAAAAAGTTACTTACCCAAGTCTCTCAATTTATCATAATATATATATATATATATATATATATATATATATAAAGGTTGGAGCCAAAACCTTGATTTTTGCTAAGGCACCAACAGTTTTACCCATTCTTGCTTTTGTACCACCAGTACAAATGTCAAGACAATCCAAAAGGCAATAACACTTTTTCCTTTTTTTTTTTTTTTTGAGACGGGGTCTCACTCTGTCATCCAGGCTGGAGTGCAGTGGTGCAATCTTGGCTCAGTGCAACCTTTGCCTCCTGGGCTCAAGCCATCCTCCCACCTGAGCCTCCCCAGTAGCTGGGACTACAAGTGCACACCCCAACACCCGACTAATTTTTGTATTTTTTATAGAATCAGGGTTTCGCCATGTTGCCCAGGTTGGTCTCAAACTCGTGAACTCAAGTGATCCACCCACCTTGGCCTCCCAAAGTGCTGGGATTACAGGCGTGAGCCACCACGCCTGACCTACAACATCTTAATATTATTACAAAAATAATTTTCACCTCACAGACCACCCCTCCAAAAAATTTCAATATCTGGAACTCCCTGGACTCCTCCTTGAGAACTGTTGCCCTAAGGATCCTGAAAGAACTTTAAGGAGTTGGAGAGTTTACAAACATTAAAATACAGAACAGAAAAAATGACTTTCAGATCTCTCTCTAGTCCAATTCTCTTATTTTATAAATGAGGAACCGAGGCATAGATGAATAGACTTTGCCATCCCACACGTTAGTAACAGATGTGACAGCATTGAGGACTTCTGAGTTGGTTTCTACTGTCCTTTGTATTATACTCTTCTTCCTCTTTTGTCAAAAATTGATTTAGAAAATTCCATATTTTCCTTCTTTAAAACTAAACAATGGCATTAATACATACTTTCCGTGGAGAAAAGGAGTTTATCTTTCCCGATGGGGAGTTGAGTTTTACAGTCTTTCCTGAATCAACTTTTGCATCCAAATTGTGTACTTCCGTTCCAAAGCAATGACGTTTTCTAATCTGTAAACACAGAACCAAAATGAAGTTTAAGTAAACTAGAAGTTTAACTGGCTAGTTGTTCTCAAAGGCCAAAACAGCTCTATGTATTTTTTTTCTGCATCCAAAAATAGACTATTTCTAACCGGCAATAATAAAACAAATTTTAAAAATGCAAATCAGCACCTAATTACAACACTTAAATGAAATAGAACATAGTAACGACTCATGAATCTTAGCCAAACTATCTTTAATTAGTGATGTATCAAAATTAGAGTATTGTAAAATGAACTTCTCGTAAAAGTCCCATCATATGGACATCAAATATAGTATTATTGCAAAGTCCAATCACATATCTAATTGGAAAATAAATCAAAATTTAAGCATAATTCTACACTGAAAAGAACTCAGAATAAAACTTTTAATGTAAATAGTCATGATTTCCTACAGAATGTAATAAATCACTCGATTACTATTATTACTGTTACTTCCTAGATATTTGATAAACCAAGTTGTCTTTGACTAAAATTCTTTTATAAATATCACTGTTTTCTTTCCAAACTGTACCCATGCTTTTTCCTACTTGTGAAAGATCTATTCACTAACGTTATAACTGGGGAGAAAAGCATTTCTATTGGTAATCTAATTCCTGCCAAAAATGAAATGAGAACCAATGAAGTGAGGGAATAAATGTTTTATGTTGAGCCCTACCTGAGGACATGCAACTCTATGCACACATTTTGTCGGGGGGAAATCTCTATAGGTTCACACCTCATTTGCCACTGGTACTTTGATAAAAATAAACTAGTTCATTCTATTTCTAAAAACAAGGCTGAATTATAGAAATTTATAAAGATTGTGAGTTGAACAGTTAAACTACGTAAGAATGCAAGAACCTCGAGTATACTCAGTTAAAAGTACCCAGTTACTTACCTACAAATAACATCCAAATTAATAATTTTTTTTAATTTTATGTTTTTATTTATGTATTTTTTAGAGACAGGGTCTTGCTCTGTCACCGAGGTTGAAGCATAATTGCATGATCTTAGCTCACAACAGCCTTGAACTCCTAGGCTTGAGCAATCCTCCTACCTCAGCCTCCCAAGTAGCTGGGACTACAGGCTCATGCCACCACACCCGGCTCTTTCTTTTATTTTTTTTTTGTGGAGAAGGGAGTCTTGCTATGTCACCCAGGCTAGTCTCAAACTGCTGGACTCAAGAGATCCTCCCGCCTCAGCCTCCCAAAGTGCTGGAATTACAGTCGTAAGCCACTGCATTCAGCCTAATAATTATCTTTTTTATTTGTAACTAAATCTATTAAAATCCCAGCCTTCCTATCTCACTGCCATGAATTC
The DNA here is from genome assembly GCF_007565055.1 of Rhinopithecus roxellana. Taxonomy (NCBI): domain Eukaryota; kingdom Metazoa; phylum Chordata; class Mammalia; order Primates; family Cercopithecidae; genus Rhinopithecus; species Rhinopithecus roxellana. Next base: position 23,961,272 of record NC_044567.1, read on the forward strand.
TGAGAAAATACTGTGTTCATCTACATTCAAATTTCATTTAAAATATCTGGTCATTTGGCCAGGGGTGGTGGCTCACGCCTGTAATCCCAGCACTTTGGGAGGCCAAGGTGGGTGGATCACAAGGTCAGGAGTTTGAGACCAGCCTGACCAACATGGTGAAAACCCATTTCTACTAAAAATACAAAAATTAGCTGGGCCTGGTGGTGCGTGCCTGTAATCCCAGCTACTCGGGAGGCTGAGGCAGGAGAATTGCTTGAATCCAGGAGGTGGAGTTGCAGTGACCCGAGATTGGGCCACTGCACTCCAGTCTAAGCAACACAGCGAGACTCCGTCTCAAAAAATAATAATAATAATAATAATAATTATATATATGGTAATTCAAGCCTTTTAGTAATTTTTAGAAATAAATGTGCATATTTTATCATGTATCAATCTTAAAATTTCAGTAAGAATACATCTTGCCATTACATTAAAACTATCAATTCCAAAACATCCATAACATTAATAATCATATCAAAGGTATTTTAGCCAAAAGAAAATGCTATTTTAAGATAAAAACAATAGAGGAGTTAAAAAGTGCAAAGTAGTATATCACTAAGATATGCCTTAAGTAAATATTTTACTATCAAATTCCTCATATATAAGAAACACCATGCAGTTTCACTTGAATGACATGTTACTGTGAATAATCTGCTATAATAACAAACTCCTTTGTAACAAGTAACTCTACAAAATGAAATTACAACAAATTACCATTTAATTTATGGCTGTCACATGACCCAACTAATCTCTACAAGTGTATTAAAAACTTGATACTTGACTACCATGTTCAGCTGTAACTAACTGGATTACGTCACTGCCAATAAACTCTGTTTACCTGCTGCGTAGTTTCTAAGGGTCGAATTCTTTTCTTCTCTACTTGAAAATCATCATTTTCATCTCTGTATATGGATGCCTGCTTCTTAGCAGATAACTTTGCAGCCAGAGTGGTTTTTTCAGGGGAGTCTTATATAAGAAGTAATAAAAAAAAATAGCATAAGTAACTTACACGTAGGCAGTTTTCCTAGAAGAAAACTGGAACCAGGATGTAAGGTTTATTTCTAGAAATTTCATACCATAATCTGAAACATGAAACTTAAACATGTTTAAAAAGCATTTCTCTACCATTCAGTTTACTTTATCAAAGATCTTGAGAAACATGCTTTCAATAGGAAAAGTCCAATTTGATTTTTTAAATAACTTTATGTACTTGTAGACTACTCCCAATAACATGATTTAAAATGTATAACTGCAAGGATCTCTGAAGAAAATAATTTCATGTCTGTAAAAATCTTTCTTTACAGTATCAACGTATCTTTCCTATTAAGTTTCTCCACGTTCTTTAGACCAAAAACATTGACTATAGAATCAAGCTCATATAATCTGTCTTTTAATCTCATAATCCTGAAAGCTCCTTCTCAAGGTCATCAAGGGACCTCTTAATCACCAAATAACATTAATTATCCCAATCTTACAAATGTGAACACTAGGTTTTTAAAAGTCCAGTAGTTTGCCCAGTATCATATGGTTATTAAATGGTAGAGCTTGGATGTGACTGAATCCTGCTGTGTGACTCCAACATCCATATATGTAACCTCTTAGGCATACAGTCAAACACTGCCTTCTTGGAACATAGCAAACACATTTTCTTCTTCCTTAATGTCTGTAACACTGTTCTTAACTATTCTCATACATTAGTTTCTCCCTTTTCCTAAATATAAATATTCTTAAAGGTAACCTCCTTTCTCTTTGCTTCTCTCTAAACATTCTCTCTACTCCCATGGCTTGAATTAATTTAACAATCTTTTTTTTTTTTTTTTTGAGATGGAGTTTCCCCCTTGTTGCCCAGGCTGAAGTGCAATGGTATGATCTCAGCTAACCACAATCTCCACCTCCCAGATTCAAGCGATTCTCCTGCCTCAGCCTCCTGAGTAGCTGGGATTATAGGCATGTGCCACCACACCCAGCTAATTTTGTATTTTTAGTAGAGACGGGGTTTCTCCATGTTGGTCAGGCTAGTCTCGAACTCCTGACCTCAGGCGATCCACCCACCTCAGCCTCCCAAAGTGTTGGGATTACAGGCGTTAGCCACCGTACCTGGCCAACAATCATTTATTACATTGAGTCTATCCCATGGCCAGACACCATGGAAAAAACAGTGAAAAAGAGAATCCTTGGCCCTAAAGGATTTACAGCAGAGAAAGACCTACATGAGCAGGTCCAATACTGTTTTCAAAAAACAAATTTGAGGCCGGCCCCACTGGCTCACGCCTTTAATCCCAGCACTTTGGAAGGCCGAGGCGAGAGGATCACTTGAGCCCAGGAGTGACCTGCCTGGGCAACATGGCGAAATCCCATCTCTATTAAAAATACGAAAATTAGCTGTGCAAGGTGGTGCAGACCTATAATCCCAGCTCCTCAGGAGGTTGAGGCATGAGAATCCCTTGAATCTGGGAGGCAGAGGTTGCAATGAGCTGAGATCATGCCATGGCACCCCAGCCTGTGTGACAGAACAAGACTCTGTCTCCAAAAAAAAAAAAAGAAAGCTTGAGATTACATAAACTCGGAAATGAACCTATGCCACACAGCACTGATTTTCAATCTTTTTCTAAAGTGTAGGACTATTTTCTTTTTAAAGAAATGTTGCAGCTGGGCGCAGTGGCTCACACCTGTAATCCCAGCACTTTGGGAGGCCGAGGCAGGTGGATCACCTGAGGCCAGGAGTTTGAGACCAGCCTGGCCAACGTGACAAAAGCCCATCTCTACTAAAAATACAAAAATTAGCTGGGCATGGTGGCGCACGCCTGTAATCCCAGCTACTTGGGAGGCTGAGGCAGGAGAATCACTTGAATCTGGGAGGCAGAGGCTGCAGTGAGCCAAGATCGTGCCACTGCACTCCAGCCTAGGTGACAGAAAGAGACTCCATCTCAAAAAAGAAAAAAAAGAAAAAAAAAGAAATGTTGCTTAAAATTTCCAAAATAAGGATGAAAGACCTAGAACTTCCCTGATCCACTTTCCCCCTTCCCTTACGAGTCATGTTTCTTTCTTTACAAGGTTCTTAGAAACAGTTTGAAAACCACTATACTCTAAAAATCCTAATAGTTTTGCCTTTCAGAAGTAAGTCTTTAATGTACCTAGAATGGATTTTTGTATATGGTATAAAGTAGGGGTCCAATTTCAATTTTTTCCATATGGACATCTAATAGGCCCAGAACCACCCCCAAGTTGTTCCTTTCCCCTACAAGCTATAGGGGCACTTCTATAAAAATATCAAGTTTCTGGATACATGTGGGACTGAATTAGGGTTCTCTATATTTATATTTATATGGATCTATCACTGTGCTAACCTCAGCCTGTCTTAATTACTCTATATTTACATACAATAAATCAGTATATTTGGCGGATCAAATCTCTCACTTTGACCTGCTTTTTCAAAACTGTCCTGGCTATCTTTAGTCCTTTGCATTTCCATATATATTTTAGATAAGACAGGTAATTTTGAGCTCCGCATGTCCAGGCAACCAGTAACATAACCACAAAATAAACCTAGATCAGTGATTCTTAACTGGGACAATTTTAACACCACCACTGCTCATCCCAAGCATACCAGGCAATGTCTGGAGACATTTTTGGTTGTCACAAAAAGAGCGGAGGTGGAAACACTACTAGGATCCAGTGCATAAAGGCCAGGGGTATTGCTAAACATCTCACAAAGGAGAGCTCCTACAACAAAGAGTTATCCCACTCAAAATGTTAATAGTGCCACTGTGGAGAAACGCTGTCCCAAATAAATAAGGGGCAAACTGACATGGGCCCATCAAGAGGGTAGGGAACGCCCACCCAAAATGATCATTTAGTTTTAGAAAACTGAACTGCCATGTGCCAAATAAGGGTAACCCCAATTCATAAAAATAAAAATCATATTATCATTACATACAAAAAGGCTTATCTTCCTGGTCTTTATAGCAAGGGAGTTTGGAGGAAGTTCATCAAAGGGGTAAAACCTTTAAGATATAAAGTTAAAAAGAAAGAAGATATCTCCCAGTTACGTTTTTTAAAATCTTTAAGAAACCTAAGAAATGCCCAATAGAAAAATGGAGACTGGGCACGGTGGCTCACGCCTGTAATCCAAGCACTTTGGGAGGCTGAGGCGAACGATTATTTGAGGTCAGGAGTTTGAGATCAGCCTGGCCAACATGGTGAAACTCCATTTCTACTAAAAATACAAAAATTAGCTGGGCATGGTGGCGGGTGCCTGTAATCCCAGCTACTCAGGAGGCTGAGGCAGGAGAATTGCCTGAGCCTGGGAGGTGGTGGGTGCAGTGAGCTAAGATCGCACCACCACACTCCAGCCTGAGTGACAGAGTGAGACTCCACTTCAAATAAAAAAGAAAAGAAAAATTGCAAACAACTTGATTAGGCAATTCACTAAAGAGGGTAACCAAACGACCAATAAACATATGAAGTCACCAGAGAAATACTAACTAAAACCCAGTGACAATACCACACATACACAAGAATGACTAACATTTTTTTTTAAACTATAAATATCCAGTACTAACAAAAATGGTGAATAACTTTCATATACTGCTGCAGGGGTTGGAGGGATCTCAGCAGGGACGCATAAATTGGTTCAACCACTTTAGAAAATGTTGTCAGTATCTACTATAGATATGTATATACTATGTATACATACGTAAACGTATGTATATACTATGACCAGGAATGTGTCTATAGACAATACTTACCTATTTGCACTCCTTTGAATAAGAATGTTCATAACAGCATTATTAAACAATACTGAAAACAACCCAATGCCTAACAACTGTGGAACAGATTAATAAACTGTGGTATATTCATACAAGGAAATAATACACAAAAACAAGAAGTACTATTATATGCAACAGCATGAATGAATCTCACACAAATAAAACATTAAGCAAAAGACAGACACAAGAGTACATATATAATTCTATTTCTTTTTTTTTGAGACAGAGTTTCACTCTATTTCTATAAAAGGGCAAAACTCATCAATGGTCACAGGAGGACAAGAATTTCCTATGGCAAGAAGAGACAGTGACTGAAAAAGAAGATGAAAAGGGCCTCTGGGGTGTTGGCAATGCCTTTTTTTTTTTAATCTATGTAGTAGTTATGACAGTGAAAATTCATCAAGCTATATACTTAGGATTTGCATTTTTCTATATTTAGGTTACAGATTAAAGGATTTACTTACAAATATAAAGAGGGTATCAGAATACAACCTTGATTTTTCCCATGTAGACTATTCTAAATAACACTGATTCACAGTAATGCCAAAATCAAGTTGTGTACATATGGATAAGTCATTTTTGATAAAGACACAAAGGCAATGTGGTGGATAAAGGATAGCCTTTTCAATATATGGTGCTGAACAATTGGATATCCACATGCAAAAAAATGAACTTGAATCCATACCTTGCACCATATACACACATTAACTCAAAATGGATCTTAGACCTAAATGTAAAACCTAAAATTGTATCTGATCAAAGGCTTGTATTAAAAATGTTTAAAGAAGTTTAAATAAGAAAACTATCGCCGGGCGCGGTGGCTCACACCTGTAATCCCAGCACTTTGGGAGGCCGAGGCGGGCGGATCACGAGGTCAGGAGATCGAGACCATCCTGGCTAACACAGTGAAACCCTGTCTCTACTAAAAAATACAAAAAAGTAGTTTGGCGTGGTGGCGGGCGCCTGTAGTCCCAGCTAATCTGGAGGCTGAGGCAGAAGAATGGCGTGAACCCAGGAGGCGGAGCTTGCAGTGAGCAGAGATCGCCCCACCGCACTCCAGCCTGGGCAACAGAGCGAGACTCCGTCTCAAAAAAAAAAAAAAAAGAAACCTAATAAAACATAGGCAATTATTTGAACACACATATCATCAAACAAGATACATAGATAGCTAATAAGAACATGAAAATATGGGAAATAAAAATTAAAACCACAATAAGATACCACTCCATGCCTAATAGGGTAGCTAAAATTAAGGCCAGGTGTGATGGCTCATGCTTATAATCCCAGTGCTTTGGGCGGCTGAAGAAGACGGATCACTTGAGCACAGGAGTTCAAGACAAGCCTGGGGAACATGGTAAAACCAACAAAAACTACAAAAATTAGCCAGGTGTGGTGATGCATGCCTGTAGTCCCAGCTACTCGGGAGTCTGAAATGTGAGGATCACTTGACCCTGGGAGGCACGGGTTGCAATGAGCCAAAAGAGCCAAGATCACAGTACTGCACCCAGCCTGGGCAACAGTGAAACTCTATCTCCAAAAACAAAAAAGAATGGCTAAAATTAAAAGGACTGACCATACCAAGTATACACAAGAACGTGAAAAAATTGGAACTCTCATAACTGCTGATGGGAATGTAAAATGGTATGACCACTTCATGAAACAGTTTGGAAATTTCTTAAGAAGTTGGCCAGGCATGGTGGCTTACGCCTGTAATCCCAACACTTTGTGAGGCCCAGATGGGTGGATCACTTGAGGTCAGGAGTTTGAGACCAGCCTGACCAACATGGTGAAACCCTATCTCTACTAAAAATACAAAAATTAGCCAGGTGTGGTGGCACATTCCTATAATCCCAGCTACTTGGGAGGCTGAGGCAGGAGAATCGCTTGAACCCAAGAGGCAGAGGTTGTAGTGAGTTGAGATCACGCCACTGCTCTCCAGCCTGGGCAAGAGTGACCCCGTCTCAAAAAAAAAAAAAAAAAACTTAAACATACACACCTACAAAGCAATCTGGTCATTCTGCTCCTAGTATTCACCCAAGAGAAATGAAACATACATCCATACAAAGATGTAGACACAAATGTTCATAGTATCTGTCTTTGTAATAGCCCAGAACTAGCAATAACCCAAATATATGTAAACAGCTAATTAGATAACCAATTTGTAGTATATCCATGCACTCTTAATCAGAAATAAAAAAAAACAATTAATATATTAATATATGCAACAACATGAGGAATCTCAAAATAATTGTCATAAGTGAAAGAAGGCAGACAAAATAAGTACACATCCTGTGTGAATCCATTTATATAAACTATAGAAAATGCAAACTAATCTATAGTAACAAAAAGCAGATAGGTGGTTGGATAGGGAGGTTACTTATGGAGGGGTGGGAAGGAGGGATAACAAAGGTCCTGAGAAAACTTTTGGGGAAAGTGAGCATGTTTAAAAAACTTTGGAGAAAGTGAATACAGGGTTGGTGCGTATGTTCACTATCTTGATTCTGGTGAAAGTTTCATGGAGGTACATATGTCAAAATGTATCAAAGTGTACCATTTAGGCTGGGCCTGGAGGCTCACACCTATAATCCCAGCACTTTGGGAGGCCGAGGCAGGTGGGTCACTTGAGGTCAGGAGTTCAACATGATAAAACGCTGTCCCTACTAAAAATACAAAAAACTAGCTGGGCGTGGTGGCAGGCGCCTGTAATCCCAATTACTTGGGAGGCTGAGGCAGGAGAATTGCTCGAACCCAGGAGGTGAAGGTTGCAGTGAGCCGAGGTCACACCACTGTGCTCCAGCCTGGGCAACAGAGCAAGATTCTGTCTCAAAAAAAAAAAAAAGTGTACCATTTAAATATATGCAATTTGTTATGTCAAGTAAACCTCAATAAAGCTGTTTTTAAAATGTTGTATATAAATATTATACATGAGAATTCCTGTAATTAGCTGAAAATTAATCCCAGTCATTCCTAACAACAAATATTTATCTAGCACCTACCATATGCCAGGCACCCTGCTAGAGTTCTAGGGATACAATGGTAAGCAAATTGACAATATTCCAAACCTCATGAAATATACAGTCTGCCAAGGAAGCAGAGATTAATAAAAGATTTAGATAGACACATATAATACAAACTGTAACAAGTGCTATAAAGGAAAGGTACACAATGAGAAGACAGACTATAATAGGGAAATCAAATCTACTCTGACAGAAAAATCAGTGATGGATACCCCAAGAAAGTCACATGTAAACTGAGGAAGAAAAGGATAAGCTGAAGATGGAACTTTGCTCAGAAAAGACAGTAATAGAAGCAAAGGCTCTGAGGAAAGAGAAAGCATAAATCTTTGAAGGAAAGGAAAGAAATCCAAAAGGCCAAAATCAAAACAATGTAGACAACACTATTGGTCACCTATTTAACAACTATTCCACTCCTCTTTCCTCATTCCCACGGGAAGTTCAATTATCTACCGTCCTTTGTATGATTATGTGCTTTAGAGGAAGGTGACTCCATCCTTGATTTTAGGAAATGGATACTGTTTGTTTTGACTTAAGTCAATCATGGCAACCTGTGTCTCCCTGCCAGTGACTAGTAAAGGAATAGCATGAGTAAAAGCAGAAAAAAGGGTTATTGGATGCTCTAAACAAGAAATGGTAGTTTGGACTATGGAGGTACCAATAGATATGGAGATGTGCACGAAGAAATAAGAAAGGGCAAAGTTTCCAGGATGTTCCCTAGGTTTCTTAGGTAAATAATAGTCTATCCTTTCTATATAGTCAAAAGCAGGAGAACTATTTTTTAAATTTATTATTAATACTTTTATGTTACTCTTAATATATTTCTCTAAAATTAGTAAAAATTATTTAAAGATCGCACATAAACATACCTGATTTTCATGTAGGATACTGGTCTCAGAATGCCAGGCAAACTTATCAAGAATGGATCAATGAGGCTAATTAGATTTGTCTTAGGATACAAACATTGTTTTATAGAACTTTAACATACAATTAACAATACTGGCTACAAATAACATCAATTTTGAAAATCATTTATTTTGCATTGCCTTCGTTAAAAAATTATTTAGGCCAACAAAATGTCTCAATAAATTAAAAGTCAAACCAAGAATTTAAAAACATCTAAGGATTTTTGACCACTCTGTGTTATTTTAAAATAATTCCAAAGAAACTAGAGATATATAATTAGTTATGCTAACCAAACTTATATAAATTAGGGCTTATAACAGTAATAATTAAGACTCTTATTACAGATATCAACTGACCCAGACAAAATATAAATTACCTTGACAAGTTAATGAAGTACTGTTTCTTTCAGAAGGTGGTGTGCTTGGATAGTTGAAATGACGTGAAGTTCCTTGGTTCATGTCATTGTTTGTAAAATCTTTTGAATGGCATGTACAACAACATGACAATGGTACTTCAGTTTTTTCACTTACGCCCTCATCTGCTGGCTTCTCTAAAAATGAAAGAACCTCTATTTATAATATATCTAATTAAATAAACATTAATCATTATCTGCAACTAGGGTAAGTAACCAGCCCAGTTCACCCAGGATTGGGAGATTTTCTAAGATACAAGATTTTTAGGGCTAACACCAGGAAGGTACATGGCAAACCTGGACAAGCTGGTCACTTTATCTGCAGCATCAAATTAGGAAAAGAGAGAAATATGCCAAAAACATTTGGTCGGACACAGTGGCTCATGCCTGTTATGCTAGCACTTTGGGAGGCTGAGGCGGGCACATCAATTGAGGTCAGGAGTTCGAGACCAGTCTGGTCAGTATGGTAAAACCCTGTCTCTACTAAAAATACAAAAATTAGCCAGGCATGGTGGTACACGCCTGTAATACCACCTACTCAGGAAGCTGAGGCAGGAGAATCACTTGCACCCAGGAGGCGGAGGTAGCAATGAGCTGAGATTGTGCCACTACACTCTGGCATAGGCAACAGAGCTAGACTCTGTTTCAAAAACAAAAACAAAAACATTTATAGGGAAATTATCACCCATTTATGTAATCTGTAAACATCTAATAATCTAAGATTAATAATGTAATAAAAGTACAAGGCCGGGCGCGGTGGCTCAAGCCTGTAATCCCAGCACTTTGGGAGGCCGAGACAGGCGGATCACGAGGTCAGGAGTTTGAGACCATCCTGGCTAACATGGTGAAATCCCGTCTCTACTAAAAAATATAAAAAAAAAAAAAAGCTAGCCGGGCGAGGTGGCGGGCGCCTGTAGTCCCAGCTACTCGGGAGGCTGAGGCAGGAGAATGGCGTAAACCCGGGAGGCGGAACTTGCAGTGAGCTGAGATCCGGCCACTGCACTCCAGCCTGGGCGACAGCCAGACTCGGTCTCAAAAAAAAAAAAAAAAAAAAAAAAAAGTACAACTACTCAAGTATTCATTAAGATTCATCTAAAATTCAAGAATGGATTGAAACAAGGACCTAAAGTATATTCTTAATTTTCCCTAAATGAAGAATTTGAAAGTTCAATATATGAAATAATAATCTAATACATAAGGATTAAATCATTCCCCACATTATACTTCTATTTCAAATATAAACTTTTTTTTTTTTTTTTTGAGATGGAGTCTCGCTCTGTTGCCCAGGCTGGAGTGCAGTGGCGTGATCTCGGCTCACTGCAAGCTCTGCCTCCCAGGTTCACGCCATTCTCCTGCCTCAGCCTCCCCAGCAGCTGGGACTACAGGTGCCCGCCACCACGCCCGGCTAATTTTTGTATTTTTAGTAGAGACGGGGTTTCACCGTGTTAGCTAGGATGGTCTCGATCTCCTGACCTTGTGATCCACCCACCTCGGCCTCCCAAAGTGCTGGGATTACAGGCGTGAGCCACTGCGCCCGGCCAGAAACATGTTTTTTGATGTATTAATTCTGATACTTCCATCAAAATACATTTTAAGGTCAAAATTCAAATCAATAAAATAGGTAATTTTAGTGCCTAAATATAATACCAAATTGTAGTAAGTTTACATTGTGTGCCTACCTTATAAACAAATGTACAATTCATACACCCCCAAAAAAGCTAAATAATTTATTTTTTAAAATAATTAGTATTGACATTGTTTTCCCATTTGTACCACATAAATATTTCTAATTCTATTTTCCAGACATCTGCCATTAAGACCTGATGTTAGTACTGATAAACTCATATTTTCCAAAATTAACATCAGTAAGAATCAAAATGAACAACCAAAAGCTTATGAAATATTTACTTTTTTTTTTTTTTTTGAGACAGTTTCGCTCCTGTTGCCCAGGCTGAAGTGCAATGGCGCGATCTTGGCTCACTGCGACCTCCACTCCCTGGGTTCAAGCAATTCTCCTGCCTCAGCATCTCGGGTAGCTGGGATTATAGGCACATACCACCTCGCACAGCTAATTTTGTATTTTTAGTAGAGACGGGGTTTCTCCACATTGGTCAGGCTAGTCTCAAACTCCAAACCTCAGGTGATCCACCCGCCTTGGCCTCCCAAAGTGCTGGGATTACAGGAGTGAGCCACTGTGCCCGGCCTTAATATATTCTTATTAGTAACAAACATTTCATTTAAAAATGTATATATATACACCTATATACACATATATACATATATATACATACCATGTTTAACCTCAAATTCTCCTAATACTTTAGGTTAAAGCCATCTAATGTAACTAAAATGTATCCAATATTATATTTCTGATTCACTATGTAGTTTATATAGTCTTTCATAAAAGTAAATATTAATAGGCATTTGTTAGCAAACAAAGTAAAAATAGCTTGGCCTGGTGGCTCATGCTTGTAATCCGAACTACTTAAGAGGCTGAAGTAGGAGAATCATTTCAGCCCAGAGGTTTGAGTTTACAGTGAGCTATGATCACATCACTATGCCCCATCCTGGGTGACTCCATTCAAAAAAAAAAAAAAAAAAAGGAAAAGTAGTGGGAAGTAATATAAATTCATACAAACATTATACTAAAGTTTTGTTTATCTGGCATTTAAACAAGTAGAAAAATCAACTAGAATGCATTATTTTTTATATATTCCATGTGCTAATGTTATGAGAAAGGAACAGATAAGCAAATATATTAAAAGATTTCCCCCCTAAAAAAAAGCAATTAGTATGTGTCATAGCATCATGACAGCCCATCTCTTGCATCTTTTACATACAAATTATCATCTAATTATTTTCATAATGATAACTCTAAGCATCCAAAACTTTGTTTTTTGAGACAGGGTCTCATTCTGTCACCCAGGCTGAAGTGCACAATCACAGCTCTCTGCAACCTCGACCTCCTGGGCTCAAGCGATCCTACCACCTCAGTCTCCCAAAAATTGATTGTCATTTTTTGTAGAGATGGGGTCTCACTATGTTGCCCAGGCTGCCAAAAGTCTTTATGTACTTTTCCTTTTTTTTTTTTTGAGACGGAGTCTCGCTCTGTCGCCCAGGCTGGAGTGCAGTGGCCGGATCTCGGCTCACTGCAAGCTCCGCCTCCGGGGTTTACGCCATTCTCCTGCCTCAGCCTCCCGAGTAGCTGGGACTACAGGCGCCCGCCACCTCGCCTGGCTAGTTTTTTGTATTTTTTAGTAGAGACGGGGTTTCACCAGGTTAGCCAGGATGGTCTCGATCTCCTGACCTCGTGATCCGCCCGTCTCGGCCCCCCAAAGTGCTGGGATTACAGGCTTGAGCCACCGCACCCGGCCTTTATGTACTTTTCAACTCATCAAAAGACTAAATTATGTTCAATACTATTTTAGCATTAATTAAACATATGGAAACTCTTTTGGAAGATATATAACTTATTTTAAAGAAACATCATTAAACGAGTATTTAAGTTAGCGACAGCATGGCTGAACCAGTCTGGATAAAGAATACTGTATTATATTTTTTCAGGTCCCAGTAAGCAACTTGAAGATTTCAAGCAACTACTTACCACTAAGAGACTGTTGCCATGCTAAAGCAGAACAAAGTAAGGCTAAGCTTTTTCCACTTCCTGTGGGACTCTCCAACAAACAATGTTGCTTACTGTTTAATCCTCTGAGAATCTATGAACACAGGAACCAATGAAAAAGATTAATAAACATTTTAACTTTATAAAGGTCTCTCTCCATCTGAAGTATAAAGAACACCAAGAGGAAGTGAGATTGCACTCCAGGGAACACAACGATAGCAGAAGGAACTCGTATTCAGTTAAATCCAAACTGTATTCCTTTACACCTTTCCCTAAGATTATCTTGGACTTACCAAAATATCAAGCACAAGAGAAGAAATGAAAAAAGCAATCTGTGCCAGAATTATGCAAGCACCAATGATTTCTGTAAAACCAGAATACATTACTACCTATCAATATCTTTGATGAAAACTCAATGAAGGATACTGCTAGTGAGAGTACAAATTGTTGCAACTACTTGGTAGAGAAATAAACAATTTCTCATAAAGTGAAGATGCCCAACTCCAGCAAGTTCAGTTCTATGTGTACACCCAAAACCTTTCCCACATGAACACAAGGAAATGCATAAGAAAGTTCACAGCAGCAGCCAGGCACGGTGGCTCATGCTTGCAATCCCAGCATTTTGGGAGGCCAAGGCAGCTGGGTCATTTGAGGTCAGGAGTTCGAGACCAGCCTGGCCAACATGGTGAAAACCTGTCTCTACTAAAAATACAAAAATTAGCTGGGCGTGGTGGCGCATCCCTGTAATCCCAGCTACTCAGGAGGCTGAGGCAGGAGAATAGCTTGAGCCTGGGAGGCAGGGGTTGCAGTGAGCTAAGATGGCACTACTCCACTCCAATCTGGGCAAGAGTGAGACCCTGTCTCAAAAAAAAAAAAAGAAAAGAAAAAAGAAAGTTCACAGCAGCATTGTTTATAATTGCAAAAGAATGTAAACAACCTAAATGTCCACCAATAAGAAAATGAACAGATAAATTCTGGTATATTCATCCAATGGAATTTATACAGCAATTAAAATTGATTAAGAATCAACAGGGCTATATATTAAAATTAATGCTAAGTTAAAAAACTCAAGCTCTGCAGAAAGATAAGGTACAGTATCACATCAATGCACAAAGTTTAAAATATGTAAAATAATATTCTATATTGTTTATGGATACATATATATGTAATAAAAGTATAAAAACATGGCTAGGAAAGGAAAAGAACAAATTCAGGATACTAATAATCTTGTTACCAGTAAATAAGATATGAAGTACATATGGCAAAATAGATTAACACAACTGGAAAGCTGGTTTACTCAAATTTGTATATTAATTTTCTACATGATCCAAACAAAATAATGGTGAGAAAAATAGTATTCTGTGTAAAAGACAGTAAATACTCTGTAGAAAGCAGTTTTTCACTAAAAGTATAGAAATTCCAAATGAGCTGAGAACGTTTTTCAGCATGTTCTTCTTTGCCTTAATCACGGATATATACAGTTTAGCAGCAATCAGTGGTTTCCTAGAGGTTACATGTTCTTCCAATGGAACCCAGAAAATATTCTCCATTGGCCAGGCGTGGTGGCTCACGCCTGTAATCCCAGCACTTTGGGAGGCCGAGGCGGGTAGATCACCTGAGGTCGGGAGTTCAAGACCAGCCTGACCAACATGGAGAAACCCCGTCTCTACTAAAAATACAAAATTAGCCAGGCATGGTGGTGCATGCCTGTAATCCCAGCTACTCAGGAGGCTGAAGCAGGAGAATCGCTTGAACCCGGGAGGTGGAGGTTGCGGTGAGCCGAGATCGCACCATTGCACTCCAGCCTGGGCAAAAACAGCAAACTCCGTCCCCAAAAAAAAAAAAAAAGAAAGAAAAATATTCTCCATTTACTGAGAATATGAATGCAGTCACATACTCAATGTACTTCATGGGTCATAAGTATCTGTATCTTAATAAAAACTTAACTGCTGAAAAATACTTACAGAATTCATCATAGCAAGCTGTGATGGGTAAGCTTTATAAGGAAAGTAAATCTTCACCCCACCGATTGTATATTCAGACCACATCGAAGACATAGTGCTTTCCTGTTTATTTCAGATTCCTAACTGCAATAGAAATGAAAATGGCAAATATTGAGACACGCGTTTCAAAGAAAACCAGAGAACCAAAACTAAGAGAGAAATCTGGAAATAAAAACTGGAATTAATAAAAGTGGAAACAAAACAAATGGAAACAAAAGAATTTCCTAGTCTTATAAATCACAGTGGTCAAGAGCATGTCTTAGAGTCTAACAAATCTGGATTTGTATCCCTCGCTCTGCCAGGTATTAGTTGTGTGACTTTGGGAAAGTTAGTTACCTTCTGTAAGCCACAGTGACTGCATGTACCCCATAGGATTGTGGTAATGATTAAGTGAAATAATGTGCAAATATGATACAGTACATACCAGATTAAACATGAGCTCTTGTAACAGTTAGATCAGATGTAATCAACCTACAGAAAGAAATAAGTTCCTGTGGTCTCTCTCTCTACAACTCCATAGCACCACTCTTTCTCCTGTTCTTCCCCTTTGTGTTACCCCTTTCTGCAGTCCTCCACTTAGAAGAAAAAAGCTGTGGACCAGAAGTCAGGAAGCATAGGTTCTATACCAGGTTTTGACAGGGACTCAGGTATGTCATCTTTGCCATATCTTTTTACTTCTCTAGTCTAAGATCCTTACCTGTGATAACCCCTAATTTAATTTAAAGGCTGTTGTAAGAAAGAGAATGCCTTGGCACATAGTAGGCACTCAAAAATTTTATTTAAAGGTCAGTAGAGTATTATAGAAAGAGGATGGGCTTTGGAGTAAGGCAGTCCTAAGTTTGAATTCCACTGTGTGAATCACTTCTCAGAGCTTTTTTCTCCATATATGGAATTGAAATAAAACTACTTACCTGACAGGGTTTTTATGAAAATTAGCCAGGGCAGAATATACCTAACCCAGGACCTGACACAGATGAGGTGATCACTTTAATCCTCACCTCTTCTAAACCACTTCTCTTAACCTAGGATCCACGGATGTAATTCAGAGACAATGACCTCAAGCATAAGTTTCTGTACATGATTGCATTTTTCTGAAGAAAAAGCCCATAGATTTCTCTTCCCCTAAATATATCTCAAGGAAATCAAAATAGCGGGGGAAATTACATGCATTGTTATTAAATAAGGAATTATCTGCAGTCGTGAGAAAAAATTGTAAATTCAATCTGGGGACGAAGAGATGGTTAAAACAGCAATTCAATAGATTATAAAGCCAATAATAACATTCACCACCGCTTGTGTGTTCCAAAAGAAGTGAAGAACGGTTATTCTAGGGTATTTTCCAGCTCTAACATTTTGCGATTCTATCTGTACAGCTCTGAGAAGGAGATGTGGTGGAATCTAACCTCTTAATATGACTCAACAACTCAACGCTGGCCTAGTTACTCAGATAAAATATATAAATCAGCCCGCCCTGTACCCCGGCTGTGGCAACAATAGTGTCAAAATGGGGTAGCCTCCCCCAAACATTGCATAAAGGATAAACACACTCCTCTGCCTCCCGCCAAGAAGCAACGCAACGCCCGGGCTAAGAACAGGCCTGCGCTCAAAGGAGGTAAGGATAGGTTGGCTCCCTCCTCAGGTTTTCTGCCCCGTATCTCCCTCTTCCCCCAGCCAGTAGAGATCCCCGAGGCCCTGATGATCCAGTCACCACCGATGGGCCCGCAGGCGGTGCAGAGGTACTCAAGCCCTTCCCATTGACTTCCCTCCGACTTGCCTGTCTGGAGGGAAACCAAAGCAACGCTCTGAGCTCCGATTCACTGAAGAAAAGGAAACTGATTTCTGAGAGCAAATAAAGCGGAGCCCTGGAAGAGAAGAAAGGGCACGAGCCCTTTCTACTCCCTCTTCCTGGCGGGGCTGCTACTTCCCCGGCCTGGTGTGCAGGATTACGGCCGCCGTACCTTTCCTCGACTCCAGCACTCACCAGACCCCTCAACCACACAGCCCGAGACGAATTCCCGCCTCCCGCCCCCTCGACTCCCAGCGCCCAATAGTCCAGCGAGCTCGACCAATCACCCGCCAAGGCCAGAAATAAACCAATCCCGGCGCGAGGTGAGGGGGCGAGCACTTCGGCATCCAATGAAAAAAAAAAAAAAAAAAAAAAAACCACAGGCTCCAGGTACGCGGAGGCAAAGGAAGGCTGTGGCCACTCCAGCAAATCCCCAGTGTCTGTTTGAAGGAGAACGTCTTCTCGGTTTGACTTTTGAAACCAGCGATAGAGCCTATGCAGCAAATTCCTTAGAAACTGGAAGTCTCATTCTCCAGGTCCATAGACCAGCAGAAAGGGAACATCTTTAAGCTTTGCTAAGTTCTTTTAACACTCATCAGTGCCACTCAGTTTAAATTACCCAGCTTTGCAGTAGCGAGGATAGCGAAGACTGAGGCAGGAATTGCCAGGCTGCTGAGCCAAACTTAAGTAAGAAGGCTCTGTGACATCGGGCTACAATCTATCTTTCATAATATTCAAGGCTTTCCCGGATACTAAAATAAGCCAGAGACAAGCTCTCAGGGTCTCCAGCATCATATCACTTCTACCTCCATTAAGGCTTATCCGCCTTCCATCCCTCCAAGACCAGTTTATTATTTGCCAATAGTTCTTGAATTTACTCAAAGAAAAGGAGGTTCATCACGATCTTGCCAAATCATGTTTTTTTTTAAATCTGTATAACCTAAATTTGGCTCAAATAATAATGTCCCCAAAAGGCAAAACCTGATACTGTTTCTCAAATTCAAGTAACTAGTTTCCGGAAGGAGTTTGCTGGGAAGAAACAGCAGGAGGGGGCTGATTTGTTTGCCTCACTGTCAATTGTGATATATCTTACCAAAAATGACAAAACTTGTAGTGGTAAAAATAACCTCTACCCTTTGACCTAGTAATCTGAGCTCCAGATATTTATCCTAAAGACGTAATCTAAACGAAAGAAAATGTGATACTTCAATTGACAATAATACCTATTGATAATATTGAAAAAAATCATGAACTTCCCAGTCTAGTAATATGGAGGTGGTTATGATAGATAAATTCAATACATTATGAAGCCAATAAAATTATAAAAATTAAACTTGCAAAAAAAAAAAATCCCATATAAGGTTAAGTGAAAAAAGGCAAAGCAAACCCCAAACTGGGTGTTAGGGATTCAGTAATGTGAAAATATATATGGATGACCAAAGATGGAGTAATTTACTGTTAAGACAGTGAAAGGAAGGATAATGTTTAAAAATAAATCGTTAAAAATACCTTCAAATTGTTATTTCTCTTTTATAATTTTTAAAACATCAACTCTTGGCCGGGCGCGGTGACTCACGCCTGTAATCCCAGCACTTTGGGAGGCCGAGACGGGCGGATCACGAGGTGAGGAGACCAAGACCATCCTGGCTAACACGGTGAAACCCTGTCTCTACTAAAAATACAAAAAATTAGCTGGGCGTGGTGGCGGGTGCCTGTACTCCCAGCTACTCGGGAGGCTGAGGCAGGAGAATGGCGTGAATCCGGGAGGCGGAGCTTGCAGTGAGCCGAGATCGAGATGGCGCCACTGCAACCCAGCCTGGGCCAGCGAGACTCTGCCTCAAAAAAAAAAAAAAAGAAAAAAGAAAAGAAAATATCCACTCTTTTAAGTAACTGCTCTGGTATAACTACTCTCATTTTCCTCTCCTAAATTATAAGGGTTTCAATTGGCTCTCACCTTGCATTGCCGTTTAATTATGTGGCATAACAGAAAGGGGCACATGTAGGCACTGGAGCCAAACAGACCTAGAATACAGTCCCTTGAACTGTTCCCTTCAGGTTAACTCTAGTGGAATGAAACACAAAAACTGCAGGTTCGTTTGATAAAGAATATGAATGTTTATAAACCAATATTCAAAATAGCTGCACACATCTGTTTTCACTTGAATAAAAAAACACATTGTGACCAACTTTATAACCTTAACTTAAAATACATGAATATTAACATTTACTAATATATTTACACATTTTATTTACATCATCAACAAATCTGATGATTAACAGCATATGTGATTATTTTAACACAGCAGGTTATGACCAGTCTTTGAAAATTGATCCAGGAATGTGCACTGCCTTTAGTGAGAAAACATACTTTAACTTTTTCTGAACTCCTAGGGCATATCTATTCACACAAAATATCGCAAGGCCTCAGTTCAAAAAAAAAAAAAAAAAAAAGGAGCAGTTGTATTTAATCTTAAGGGACTACAAAACTGCCTTGTTTAAAAATATGAAAATTCTTATGCTATTTTTAAGCATATGCTTTTATTTTTCACATCAAAATTACTTAATTGAACATTAAGCATCTAATAAAAAGTTATATTCTATCATATGTGATACTATGCACTTCATGATTTGAAACAGCTACAAACTCATTCTCATAGAATGTGAGGTAGGGCCAGTAGTAACCCCATTTTACAAAGGAAGAAAATGAGATGTGACTATTTACTAGTGAAAAGGCTGAAGTTAAATTTCATTTCTCAAAAACTACACCTTCTTATTAGCCTAATTCCTTTTACAAGTGAAGAGGTCTGGCCGGGTGCAGTGGCTCACATCTGTAATCCCAGCACTTTGGGAGGCCAAGGCGGGCAGATCACCTGAGGCCAGGAGTTCAAGACCAGCCTGGGCAACATGGCAAACCCCCATCTCTACTAAAAATACAAAAACACAGGTGGCGCATGCCTGCAGTCCCAGCTACTCAGGAGGTTGAAGTGCAAGAATCCCTTGAACCCAGGTGGCAGAGGTTACAGTGAGCCAAGATCACCCCACTGCACTCCAGCCTGGGCAACAGGGTGAGACTCCACCTCAAAAAAAAAAAAAAAAAAAAAACACAAGTGAAGAGGTCTGTTTCAAGTGGGGGTGGGGAAGTGCGTGATTGAGGTATATCTCAGAGAGAGAAAAGGGAAGTACTTTCTACGTTGATAATTTTTTTTTTTTTTTTTTAATGATTAGGGTTTACCTAAATATGTCTGCCTAATCAATGGAAGTTACTGACGGAGGACTGCAAAATCCTTCAGCAACACAGTATTTTCTACATTTTAACTTTTCCTGAGATTCAAACACTGCATTTTCTTACTCAAAGATCTTCTCAAAGTAAGATATGAATTATAATCCTGATGACAAACCAAGAGCTCTTTAATCCAATCGGTTTTATCGCTCTACCTTCATTTAATTTGATATATATTTCCCCTCTCTGAGCATTAGGTAAGTTAATAAAGCATTATAAAAATAAATTTAAAACACAAAACTAAATGAGATCTCCTCTCAGGTTCTTCTTTGAACAAAGATGTTTCTGTAAACACTTTTACACCAGTATCTTAAAATTCCAAATTATTCAAGTATCTCTTTAAACATATGGCTTCATATATTAATAAAAATTGAAGCAAATATGTGAAATCTTTAAATCCTCATCTGTAATTCCACAGAAATCATTTACAAAAGCTACTTGACTTTTTAAAAACCTTCTCAATACTCTTTCTTGAGAACTAGAATTCCAACTTCCATTACTATTACTTGTATTGCAAATCTTTGAGATTTCTACTTGGGTTTTTAACTCCTAATATTTCCTTAATTCTCCTTTCCCTTTACCCTTTTTTCCTCTCCCATCTTTGCATCTTTGTCACATTTTGTTACAAGCTCACAGTTAAAATAAACACCAGGGCTACCCACAGACTCATTTTTATAAGAAATTAAAGGCATGGCAGTCTTCACTTCAAAAGCTAAATACAAGGCCAAATTCCCTTTCCAGTAATGAGTTTCTTACATGTGTTCCCAGTGGGAAAAAAAAAAGCTCAGCTGCTACAATATAAACACACCAGCAAAGTAGATTCAAAGACGTGCCAATCAGAAACAAGCAAGCATAATTCTCACAGAGTTCTAAATTATATTCGTGTTGAATTGAATTGTTTTAGTGATTCCACAACATTACTTTACTGTTCCCATTCAGTTTAGAGTTGTTATAATATGCAGATTCACGCTGGGTATATGCAGCAAACAGTTTCTTTTTTTTTGTTTTAAATTTTGTTTTAAATTCCACTAACACTCATATTTATTATTTCAATTACTGTTCTTTCAATACAGTGACAGAGCTGTACATCAGGATCCATGCTTCCAGTGTCCCTGGATCCATTTTTGTAAGATGAATCTTTACAGAGTTGAGACCATCCACTTGGTTTCTCCTTTATTTGTTGAAGACCTACAACATAAGAGAAAAAAACATTAAGGCCAAGCAATTCGGAAAGGAATTTGGTCTTTTTGTTTGAGATATTAAGATAACCCTTGAAAATAAGTTACCACTTACGTGTAATAATTGGATCAATGTCTCTTGTCTGAGTGGCAACATCAGAGGCACAAACTTGCCCTATTTGGATCAGCAAAGACATAATATCCTCATACAAAGGAGGAAATGCTCGACAAAAAGAGACTAAACTTGGCAGAGTTGGCATAAAAAAAGCATACCGCTTAGCCTGTGTTAAAACTGTTGGAAATAAATGAAACAATATTTTAGTTTACAAATATAAATTCAACATGGCTTATACAACATACTAAGGGGTACTATGATCTGTACTGGAGATATAAAGTTCCCTGTCTTCAGAAAGCTCACAATCTAGTAGTCTCAAGTCTTTATCCAAGATACAAATTATTATGCCCAAGATTTGTGATAAGTACATTACATGTATTATTTCATTGAGTTCCTACAATCTTATGAATGACCAAAGTACTATTATGACACTCATTTTATATATGAGAAAACTCTTAAAAAAGCATTAGAGAGGTTAAGAAACTTGTTAAAGATCACAAGCCAGTTAGTGGTGGAGCCGAGATTGAATTCAGGCAGTGTAAACTTTTAATCACTACAAATAATTATAACAGGACATAAATACAATGAAAAGAAAAACAATAGGGTATTATGTAAATAATATAATGAGAAAGAATACTAAATTAACTAAGCCATAATATTAAGGGTTGAATTACAGTTCATATATTTTAAAGTAGCTTATTTTCAGATCATTTTATTCTACAAACCAGAAGGTAGTTAAAATGGCAGAATATGTTTTAGAACTTATGAAGACATCTAATATATTTATCTTTCATTTATACGTATGGTGATATTTTTCTGGAACTCTGAGAATTTGTAATAAGCAAACATTTGTTATCTACTGATATAATTACATTCCAAAAGTATATTTGTTTTCCATTTATAAAATATAGAAAGCTTATATTTACAAATCTATATATACTCATTCACACAATGAAAAATACAATTTGCCTACATATTCATTCCCACTACACTATAAATCACATTTGTAAACAGAAGTTTTCAAAAGAAGAATTCAAAAGATGGCATAAATTAAACTAGTATTAACACATATTGTATCATACTATCTCAGTGTGACACAAAAAATATATTGAATCACTAAATGCAGAAAATATAGGATCTATAATAATTTATGTCAGATGTTTGTTGATGTTGACTACCTACCTGTTAACAAAGTTCCCATGACATTGACAGCTAAACGAGCCACACTAAGTGACTTTGGTAATGCATATTGGATACACAAGTGAGAAAGCAACTGGATAGCAAATATCTGCAATACAAAATCCAGATATTACATGTTTCTCAAGAATATCTTTAGGTATTAATCATTATAAAATGTTTTGTATAACTAGTAAGACTGGAGAGAGAGATCAATTGTCCTAAAGCTCCAAAATGCTCATTACCTGTTTTTCAAGTTCTGGCTGTGCAATAAGCTCAGGTATGAAATCTAGACAGATGTGCATAGACGGAATACCTGCGACCGTCAGAGGCAAAAGTTCACATGGATAACCCTATCTCAACAAGAAAGGGAAAAAAAGTCAGAAATAAAATAACTATAAAAGTACAGATAAAAATACAAATGAAAGATTTCATTTCCTTTCTGTAAAAGTTGCTCAGAAGGCTATAGTGCCCTATATGTAACCTGGCATTTCACTTTTCTGATGCACTAGAATACAGATTAAACTACCAAACATTTCATTAGGTTAAAAAAAAAAACTAGGCCGGGCACGGTGGCTCAAGCCTGTAATCCCAGCACTTTGGGAGGCCGAGACGGGCGAATCGCGAGGTCAGGAGATCGAAACCATCCTGGCTAACACGGTGAAACCCCGTCTCTACTAAAAATACAAAAAAATTAGCTGGGCAAGGTGGTGGGCGCCTGTAGTCCCAGCTACTCGGGAGGCTGAGGCAGGAGAATGGCGTGAACCCGGGAGGCGGAGCTTGCAGTGAGCTGAGATCCGGCCACTGCACTCCAGCCTGGGGGCAGAGCGAGACTCTGTCTCAAAAAAAAAAAAAAAAAAAAAAAAACTAAAAATCTGGATTTTTATCCATATTGCAAAGGCCCATGGTTCATTTGTGTTTTCTCTGGTTTCTAAATGAGTCATGTTAATATAGTATTCAAAGCTCCCAAGAAAAATAAAGTTCAAACACAAAGCATCATTCTTTGGAAACAGACCTGAAAGTGAACAAGCTTAGCAATGTTGGGATCTGCAATGTACATTTGGTGCAAGAGACAACAGATAAGGCACTGAACTTCTCGAAGGTTACAGAGCAAATTGTCTTCTCCTTCCTCCATTCCCTTATTTGGAGTGTTGGTGGTAATAACACTTTGAACATTTCTTAACAAGCTATCTGGATTGACACCATTTGCTTTCTCCTCTTCAGTAGGTAGGCAAATCTCTAAGAGAATCTGGACAGCTGCGCTATCCTATGAGCAAACAAAACATAGTAAAAGTAAGAAGTTTCTGAGAAGTTGGTTTAAAAAACAAATCAGATTTTATTTTCACATGAACATAAATGATAAATAACTAATTTCTTAAACACACATACACAAAGAGGTACTTCTAAGAGCAGAAGTGAGCAATCTGTAGAGCAGTGGTTCTCACCTTTTAGGATTATGAACCCCTTAGGAATCTAAAGAAAACAATGCACCCTCTCCCCATAAAAATGAACATACATAAACAAACATCATTACATGATGATGTCACATATCGCTAAGACAGATCCATGGACTCCAGTTTAAGAATATCTACTAGAAGTTTGTGTCCTTTGTAGGGACATGGATGCAGCTGGAAACCATCATTCTTAGCAAACTATCACAAGAACAGAAAACCAAACACCGCATGTTCTCACTCATAGGTGGGAACTGAACAATGAGATCACTTGGACTCAGGAAGGGGAACATCACACACCGGGGCCTATCATGGGGAGGGGGGAGGGGGGAGGGATTGCATTGGGAGTTATACCTGATATAAATGATGAATTGATGGGTGCTGACGAGATGATGGGTGCAGCACACCAACATGGCACAAGTATACATATGTAACAAACCTGCACGTTATGCACATGTACCCTAGAACTTAAAGTATAATAAAAAAAGGCCGGGCGCGGTGGCTCAAGCCTGTAATCCCAGCACTTTGGGAGGCCGAGACGGGCGGATCACGAGGTCAGGAGATCGAGACCATCCTGGCTAACACGGTGAAACCCCGTCTCTACTAAAAAATACAAAAAACTAGCCGGGCGAGGTGGCTGGCGCCTGTAGTCCCAGCTACTCGGGAGGCTGAGGCAGGAGAATGGCGTAAACCCGGGAGGCGGAGCTTGCAGTGAGCTGAGATCCGGCCACTGCACTCCAGCCTGGGCTACAGAGCGAGACTCCGTCTCAAAAAAAAAAAAAAAAAAAAAGTATAATAAAAAAAATTTTTAAAAAATAAAAATAAATTTAAAAAAATAAAAAATAAAAAAAATAAAAAATAATATCTACTAGAAGAGTATTACGAATTCAGTCACATCCAAAACAGGCCCTAGGCAAAAATGGCTGCTACCAGAACATCCCTTCCTTCCTCTTAATCTCCCACTTTTCCCAGGATGCTATCCTGATTTCCCTTTTTTTCAACCTGTTTAAGGCTCTGGTTTCACAAGGAAAGAGTCTACCTTACCATCCATTCCACCTGCACAACTCATTGCTCAGTCTACAGGCTTGAGCATCATTGTATAGAGCAGCAGCTTGAGGGGTAATGGCAATATACTTGAGGCCCCTATATATAAAGGAGAGCTAAAATCACTCTCATCTAGCAGAAAGAAGTAAAAAATAAAAATGAATACATGACATCCACCTCTGATAGACACCTACTGCCTAAGATACAGAAAACAATTACTTGAGCTAAGTGATTAAGAACTTAATTATTATAAAGTGAGGTTAGACTACTTTATAATCATGGTGGTTGGGGAAAGGGGTTTTTGGTTTTTGGTTATTGTTATTGTTTTGTTTTTTGCTGTTGTTGTTGAGTCAGGAGCCAGAGTGCCTAGGAGCGAATACTGTTTCTGCCATTTACTAAATGTGTAACCATGAGCAAGTCACTTAACTTCTCTGGGTCACATTTTCCTACTCTGTAAAAATGGAGATAATACTCTGTACCTCATAGGTAGGTTATAAAAATTAAATGAGGTAATATATTTAAAGAACTTAGGCTAGCACCTACCATATGGTAAGCATTATACAGATATTAGCTTTTATGATCTTTAATCCCTTATCTGAAATTCCTAGAAACAGATTTATTTTATTTATTTTTGTTGTTGTTGTTGTTGAGACAGAGTCTCGCTCTGTCACCCAGGCTGGAGTGCAGAGGCGCGATCTTGGCTCACTGCAACCTCCACCTCCTGGGTTCAAGCCATTCTCCTGCCTCAGCCTCCCAAGTAGCTAGGACTACAAGTGTGTGCCACCACGCCTGGCTACTTTTTGTATTTTTAGTAGAGATGGGGTTTTACCATGTTGGCCAGGCTGGTCTCAAATTCCTGACCTCAGGTGATTTATCCACCTCAGCCACCCAAAGTGCTGAGATTCCAGGTGTAAGCAACCATGTCCAGCCAAAAAACTTTTCTAAATACAAAGCTGAACTGCTTATATTGTCATGGTGTTTGTCACTGCCAGACATTTTATTATACATGCACTTGTTTTTCTGTTGTCTGCCTCCATAATTTGACATTTGATCTTAAGAAATAAATAATCAAGGATTTTGTCTTCTTCACCACTATATCCCCAGTTCCTGGAACAATACTTGACACATAGTAGGTGTTCCAATAAGTATTTGTTGAATGAGGCCGGGTGCCATGGCTTATGCCTGTAATCCCACACTTTAGGAAGCTGAGGTGTGTGGATCACCTGAAGTCAGGAGTTCGAGACCACCCTGGCCAACACAGCAAAACCCTGTCTCTATTAAAAATACAAAAATTAGCCAGGCGTGGTGGTATGTGCCTGTAGTCCCAGCTACTCAGGAGGCTGAGGCAGGAGAACTGAGGCGGATGTTGCACTGAGCCAAGCTCACACCACTGCACTTCAGCCTGGGTGACAGGGCAAAACTCTGTCTCAAAAAAAAAAAATTTGCTGAATGAATAAACATATAACTCTAAACTCAGAATAGGTAAACACTCAAATTTTATTAAAATATAAATCTTATTTAAATGGTTATTTCTTTTTTTTTTTTTTTTTTGAGACGGAGTCTTGCTCTGCCGCCCAGACTGGAGTGCAGTGGCCGGCTCTCAGCTCACTGCAAGCTCCGCCTCCCGGGTTCACGCCATTCTCCTGTCTCAGCCTCCCGAGTAGCTGGGACTACAGGCGCCCGCCTCGTCGCCCGGCTAGTTTTTTTTGTATTTTTTAGTAGAGACGGGGTTTCACCGTATTAGCCAGGATGGTCTCGATCTCCTGACCTCGTGATCCGCCCGTCTCGGCCTCCCAAAGTGCTGGGATTACAGGCTTGAGCCACCGTGCCCGGCCTAAATGGTTATTTCATTCATATCATGAAGATTATTCCTGATTTCAGAAATATATCTGAGAGGCTGGGCGCGGTGGCTCAAGCCTGTAATCCCAGCACTTTGGGAGGCCGAGACGGGCGGATCACGAGGTCAGGAGATCGAGACCATCCTGGCTAACACTGTGAAACCCCCGTCTCTACTAAAAAATACAAAAAACTAGCCAGGCGAGGTGGCGGGCGCCTGTAGTTCCAGCTACTCAGGAGGCTGAGGCAGGAGAATGGCGTGAACCCGGGAAGCAGAGCTTGCAGTGAGCTGAGATCCGGCCACTGCACTCCAGCCCGGGCGACAGAGTGAGACTCCGTCTCAAAAAAAAAAAAAAAGAAAGAAAGAAATATATCTGATATTCAGAAGCAAAGGTAACATCATTCTAATAGATTCTATAATAAAAGAAATGCACAATATGTCACCAATGTACATGGAGGGCATAACGTGCCATCTATTCAACTGATTACACTAGTAGAGAAGCCCTTGCTCTTTTTGATTAAATTTTACTTTAGCAAAATTTACCTGAGCAGCCAGTAATGCATTTTTCAATTCTTCTCTGGTAACTTCCGGAGCATCAGTTTGTCCAACTAAGCCAATTGTATTATTCTGGGAAGGCCTATCTTGCTCTGTTTCCTTCAGATGAGCACTAAGGTAGGCTTTAGATGCAAGAAGATATCCATTCAACATGTGTAGGGTAATATCCATCAGTGGTGGGCATCTAAACAAGGAAAGCAAAAAAGAAAAATATATCAGAAAGAATATAAATTTATAAATTATCCAGAACATGATCAGCTTAATTTAAATGCTGAGAAAAACCTGAGTAGCACATAGTAACTTTTCCCACTGAAATACTCATTCTCAGAAGTTTAATATATATTTCTTATTCTCTATATTTCAAGATTATATAAATAGTATTATTTGTTTCATCTTATCAGCTAAAGTCAAATATGTATAATGTAAACTCTAAAGAAAAGACGACCGGGTGCGGGCAAAACAATAATGCATGAAGAAAAAACTGTAATATATGTGCAAAGAGTTGATATCCTTTATAGATAAACAGCTCTTTAAGTCAGTAAGAAATATAGGCTAAAATATAAAGAAAAAATAAAATGGCCAATAAATACTGTTAAATGTCCAATCTAACAAGAATATAAATTAAAATGGAAATCTATTTTCACCTATCAAATTGGCAAACATTATATAAAATAGTGCAGGAAAGTATATAATATCAAACACTGATATGGAATGTAAACCATTTCAGCCTTTCTTTTTTTTTTCTTTTTTTTTTTTTTAAGACGGAGTCTCGCTCTGTCGCCCGGGCTGGAGTGCAGTGGCCAGATCTCAGCTCACTGCAAGCTCCGCCTCCCGGGTTCACGCCATTCTCCTGCCTCAGCCTCCTGAGTAGCTGGGACTACAGGCGCCTGCCACCTCGCCCAGCTAGTTTTTTTGTATTTTTTAGTAGAGACGGGGGTTTCACCGTGTTAGCCAGGATGGTCTCGATCTCCTGACCTCGTGATCCGCCCGTCTCGGCCTCCCAAAGTGCTGGGATTACAGGCTTGAGCCACCGCGCCCAGCCCAGTTCAGCCTTTCTACATAGTAGAATGAAAACATGAATTAAAAGTCTTGAAAATAAGCATAATACTTTTGCCCCAATAATTCCATTTTTCCATGTTCTAATGGAATACTCAGCATGGGGAAATGCACATAATCACCACAGCACTATTGATAATAGCAAAAATTAGAAATAAAATATCCTAGGGGATTGGGTTAAGCATAACATATCTATAAAATGGAATACCACATAGCGAATTAATATAAGAATCTAGGCCGGGCGCAGTGGCTCAAGCCTGTAATCCCAGCACTTTGGAAGGCCGAGACGGGCGGATCATGAGGTCAGGAGATCAAGACCATCCTGGCTAACCCGGTGAAACCCCATCTCTACTAAAAAAATACAAAAAACTAGCCGGGCGAGGTGGCGGGCACCTGTAGTCCCAGCTACTCGGGAGGCTGAGGCAGGAGAATGGCCTAAACTCGGGAGGCGGAGCTTGCAGTGAACTGAGATCGGCCACTGCACTCCAGCCTGGGCGAGGGAGCGAGACTCCGTCTCAAAAAAAAAAAAAAAAAAAAAAGAATCTAAACTAGGCATGGTGGCACACAACTGTAATCCCAGCTACTCAGGAGGCTGAGGCTTAAGCCCAGGAGCTCAAGACCAGCCTGGACAACAAAGCAAGACCCCCAACTCAAAAAATAAAAATAAATTTGAAAAAAGAATATTAACATGAAAAAAGACTCACAAGTTGTTAAGTGAAAAATCCAAGCTACAAAAACATTAGATACAATTTGATAGCAGAATTTAACAACTTCCTTAAAAACTAAATCACCTGAGGTGATTCAGGTGCAAGCTCACCTACTTCAGTGGATTTTTAACAATGATAAATCATTTATTTGAGAAACAGCTCTTTTCTAGAAGTGTTATTTATTGTAGTTTTCCTTTTATTAGATACTTAACGTCATTTACACATACAGTTTGTTCTTCTGATTCCTATTTCCAATGAGACCTTAACCTTACTATATCATATTTAGCTAATTTTGCAGATTTTGTCACTTGGAGAATGCCATCCCTTGGTTGATGACAGACAAGTTTAAATATCAAGTGTATCCTATTTAGTCTTCCTTATTAGTTTCTCTTCCCTCTAATCCATCTAGCACAAAGCATCTTTTCCTAAGCTATAACCCAAACCACATTACCCTAATATTCAAGGCTCTCAATAGCCTGACCCCAATTTAACTTTCCAACTATAAAATGTGCTTTTCTCAAAAATAACCCTCTTCACGCCTTTCTCATTCTTGCTTCTAAACTTCTGCTCATACTATTCTTTTTCTCAAAGTACCTTCCTTGACTTCCTAACCCCCATCTTTATACTATTAGATGAACAAATATTCACCTAAACCCCATGTCCACTCTTCTTTTTTTAAGTTTAAATAAAGCAGTGGGAGTGGAGAGGGAACAAAGAAATCTGTACCTGGTTATAATCAATCAGTTGTAAATACCACTGCACTCGAACCAGCCCTAACTCCATTCTATAAAACTTTACCCATGCCCCATCTCCTCTGCATCTTTCCTGAACTTTTAAGAACATTCATTTACTACGCCATTCATCCACATGACAATATCATGTAACTTATCACGTATCTGTCTTACGTCCCATGCAGATGATAATCACTTTAAAGGCAAGCCCCTCAACTTATACACTTTTGATAGTACTTATCATAACAACTGTGATTCAAAGATTAATGATAGGAGTTAACTAAATTCTACCTTTTGAGAAGAAGCCACTTCAAAGCAATGCTTAAGTTTAGCAACTGGTAAGGATTTAGAGCCAAATGTGGAACCGATGAAGCTAACATCACTATTGGGCATGCCAAAAAGGTCACAGTTTTAATGCAGGTAATGGTTCACAAGTAACCAGTTTTTTAAAAACCTTTTTAACGTGAGAGCAGAAACAGTGTTATTCTTTACTGGTCTAAATTGTGAGAGAGATAAAAACCACTACTGATGGCACCAAAACCAAGAATGACATTTTTCTAAAGCTAGGTCTTATTAATCACATATTAAATATTAAAATGTATATACATTTCATGAATAAACACAACTAAAAAGTAAGACAAAAAACTGTACAGGTCACACTGTCTACTTATCTGCAAGCACAATTAAAATATAAGTTTAAACTGAATTTCATCAATTTCTTTTGACTCTCTAAAGTACAGCTCTATAATAAAAATGAAACTCAAATAACATGTACCTGTGAACCCTCTGATCACACCTTAGGACAATGAGAGGATCTATCATCAGGTCATTCTGAGTATACTTTTGTTGTCGTACAAACTTTATTGAAGGTTGAAGTGCATTAACCGTCATTACCCATAGCCTGATGAGAAAATAATCACATGTTCAAAACAGTTTTTATATAATTAAAATCTGTAGCCATCCGGTCCTTTCTATCTTAGAAAGTTATATTCAGTAAATAATTAGAAAATAGGTATGAATGAACTTTGAAAAAATTTAAGCTACAGACATCTAACCTATTATAACATCTCTTTAAAAAAAAGGGATAAAACAGTAAACACAAAGTAGTCTCAAAAACGTTCACAGCTGTAATGGAATAATCATGGCATATAAAATTAAAACCTAAGTTAAAACCTTAGTTATACCATACTTGCTATATGACTCTGTGTAAGTCACTGAGGCTCTCTAAACTGTTTACTCATCTGTAAAATAGAAATGATATAATACTTGTAAATGAAATAAGACTTGCCAAAACATTCTGTATCTAGCTCCATAAATATAAGTCATTATTCTGGATTGATCCTCATAAAGTCTCCAAGTGAGATGCCACTTTGAGATTAGACATTAATAGATTATAAAAGTGATTACTAAAATGACTGCACATCATGATTACTAAGGGTTATGCCAATACGGAAGGTGTTTGATCTTACAGTGAAGCCCAGGAATCCACCAGAGGACTTCCCCTCTTAAATGACTGTATAAACGAGGATCATCAGACACTTAAAGAAAGCTTTTACTTTGAAAAAGATTATGGCCGGGCGCGGTGGCTCAAGCCTGTAATCCCAGCACTTTGGGAGGCCGAGACGGGCGGATCACGAGGTCAGGAGATCGAGACCATCCCGGCTAATATGGTGAAACCCCGTCTCTACTAAAAATACAAAAAACTAGCCAGGCGACCTGGCGGGCGCCTGTAGTCCCAGCTACTCGGGAGGCTGAGGCAGGAGAATGGCGTAAACCCAGGAGGCGGAGCTTGCAGTGAGCTGAGATCCGGCCACTGCACTCCAGCCTGGGCGACAGAGCGAGACTCCGTCTCAATTAAAAAAAAAAAAAAAAAAAAAAGAAAAAGATTAAAATATACAAACAGAAAAAAAGGAACTCAAAAAAAAAACAGAAAATGTAGGGATAAGGAGTAAAAAAAAATTTGAACTATTAATATCCTAAAAGAATAAAATATTTTATACATGAAACAAGAACAAGAGTCATTTAAGAATATGCAGATAAGAAACAGCTCTTAGAATTAAGAACAGGGCCAGACACAGTGGTTCACACCTGTAATCCCAGTACTTTGGGAGGCTGAGGCAGGAGGATCGCTTGAGTCCAGGAGTTCAAGACTAGCCTGGGCAACATAGCGAGACCCCATCTCTACAAAAACTAAAAAAAAAAAGGCAGGCACGGGGATGTGCACCTGTAGTCCAGTTATTTGGGAGGCTGAGGCAGAAGGATCGTTTGAGCCCATGAGTTTGAGGTTACAGTGAACTGTGATTGTGCCACTGCAGTCCAGCCTGGGTGACAAAGCAAGACCCTGTCTCTAAAAAATAAGAATAAAAAATAATTTTTTAAAAAATGAACTAGAACTCTACACTTAGGCAAAATATCAATCACATATGAGAATAATTCTGCATCTTAAAAAAGTTAAGTTTACCACACTCCCTTTCTCAGGAAGCAAGATGAGTGTGTGTTCCATTCACTAAAATGAGGATATAAACCAAGAAAGAGAAAAATATGAAATCCAACAAAGAGGAGTGACAGTAGCAATTCTAGGATGGCAACTGTATATGTCCCAGATGGCAACATGAAGACAGAAAGCTCTGAAAGGAATGTCTCCAAGAAAAAAAATATATAGTGTTTCTTTTGTTTTTTTTTTGAGACAGGGTCTCGCTGACGCGATCTCAGCTCACTGAAGCCTCGATCTTCTGGGCTCAAGCGATTGTCCTGCCTCAGCCCCGCAAGTAGCTGGGAATACAGGCATGCACCATTATGCTCTGCTAATTTTTGTATTTTTTGTAGAGATGGGGTTTCACCATGTTGCCCAGGCTGGTCTTGAACTCCTGAGCTCAAGTGATCCGTCTGCCTCGGCCTCCCAAAGTGCTAAGATGACAGGCGTGAGCCAATGAACCCAGCCAAAAAAATGCTAACGATACATTATCTGATGTGTTATGATTAAGTGTGAAGTAAATTTCCCCTCAATAATGAAGCTTGGGGATGAATTAGTTATTAGTTATTGATACCAATTTAAAAACCTGAGCAAATGGAAAAAAGGTATTAACTAACCGAAAGTATATGTTGAGTAAGGGGGAGGGCACTTGCATAAGAATGAAATTGTAATCAAAAGATTATCACATAGCTCAATTATAAAATCACTTCTGTAGTCATAATAATATGCATTTGAAATACTGCTTTAACAAAAAATTTTAATATACCTGTGTTGGGAGAAACAGGAAAAGGGGAAATGTGTATTAGAAAAAGTGGGACTCACAGGAGAGGAAGCAAATAAGAGAGCTAACTAACCTTCACCTTGTAGAGTAGAAAATCAACAGATAATTTCTAAATTGGAAAATCAGGAAATCACAGTCATTATAAGAGATATATGGGAAGGATATAAATACCAGAATAAAAAGATAAAAGAGCTGAAAATAGTTGTCTCTGGGGAGCCAAAGTCTAAACTAGAAAGGTGTGAGGCAGATCTTATATACTATTGGCCGGGCGCGGTGGCTCAAGCCTGTAATCCCAGCACTTTGGGAGGCCGAGACGGGCGGATCACGAGGTCAGGAGATCGAGACCATCCTGGCTAACATGGTGAAACCCCGTCTCTACTAAAAATACAAAAAACTAGCCAGGCAACGTGGCGGGCGCCTGTAGTCCCAGCTACTTGGGAGGCTGAGGCAGGAGAATGGCGTGAACCCGGGAGGCAGAGCTTGCAGTGAGCTGAGATCCGGCCACCGCACTCCAGCCTGGGCAGCAGAGCGAGACTCCGTCTCAAAAAAAAAAAAAAAAAAAAAAAAAAAAAGATCTTATATACTATTTAACTTAAGTTATGTGCATTTACTCACATAAGTAAAAATTAACTTTCCAAAGTATAAATATGACCAGATCCCACCCAGACCTACTGAATCAAAATCTCAGTTAACTCAAGCCCAGTATTCTGGTTTCTAGACATGTCCAGGTGTTAAGGATCCAATCTATGAACCAGCAGAGACCCAATGACTAAAAACAAACTTTGCTGCACACTGAAATCACCTGGGGAATCTTTTAAAAAGTACTGATGCCTGACTCCCACCCACAAACAGTCTGATTTAATTGGCATGGGTTCCAACTTGGGGATCAGTAGTGGTAAAAACTCTCCAGGTGATTTTAACGTGCAGCAAAACTTGGAACAACTGCAAAGATCCAAGATACAGCAGTGATCTAAATCATAATTAGCCACAAATAACTATACATGATAACCCAATTTTCAAGAACTTCCTAAAGTTAGAAATACTGTAAGGTTTCTATTTCAATAAAGTTTGCTTTTACTTAAAGATATAACAACCATTTAGTAGTCTTAAGAAAGGAGATACATTGTCATACGGTCAACAAATACTGCTATGAGGGTCTTGTGAAAAATTTTTCAAACAATTAAATTTAGGTTACTGTATATTATCACTGCTCTACAATTATCTATTACATGTAACAATACACTGAATTTACCTTCTAGGCATCACAGTATTAAGAACCATCCATAGTTTATTGACTGTTTGCAGAATTCTCCGTGGAACCCCTGAATTCAACAGCTGGCTCATATTGGATGTTAACACTTCTGCATATGGTATAAGTTCACTGGCAGAGAGTAGAGTCAAGTGTTCTATAATCTGCATCACTTGTGTGTGATTTACTGGGACAGCTGAAAATGCTAAAAAGAAAATTTAGCAATCATAATCTGAATTCTGTACAGTTTATTAAGCAGGAAGTAATATTGTTCTCTCAGACTACAGGCCAAACTATAGTTATTTGCTATTGTTTCCTACAGAAACCTAGACACAATTTCCACTGAACTTATTAAAATAAGGGCCAGCTGGATGCAGTGGCTCACACCTGTAATCCCAGTACTTTGGGAGGCCGAGGTGGGTGGATCACTTGAGGGTCAGGAGTTTGAGATCAGCCTGGCCAATATGGTGAAACCCCATCTCTACTAAAAATACAAAAATGAGTCAGGCGTGGTGGCAGGCACCTGTAATCCCAGCTACTCGGGAGGCTGAGACAGGAGAATCGCTTGAACCCAGGAGGAAGAGGTTGTGGGGAGCTGAGATTGCACCAGCACACTCCAGCCTGGGTGACAGAGCAAGACTCCACCTCAACCAAATTAAAAAATAAGGGCCCTAAGAAAAATTCATGGAAGTGTAGTTGTTCTTTCATAAAGAACAAAAATATCTTTTTTAAAGATCACATTAATGGGATAGGCGTGGTGGCTCACACCTGTAATCTCAGCACTTTGGGAGGCTGAGGCAGGAGGATTGCTTGAGTCCAGAAGTTCCAGACCAGTCTGGGCAACATGGCGAGACCGCATCTCTACAAGAAGTAAAATAATTAGCTGTATGTGATAGTGCACCTGTGACACCAGGTACTCAAGGGGCTGACACAGGAAGATCCCTTATGCCCAGGAGATGGAGTTTACAGTGAGCTGCGTTCCTGCCACTGCACACTGCACTCCAAACTTGAGCGTGGGCAACAGACCCTGTCTCAAAAAAAAAAAAAAAAAAAAAAAAAAAAAAAATCACTTTACTGACCCAAAGACTAATCTTATTTTCTTGGTGATTCAGACTGATCTTATTTTTTATTTTTTCATTTTAGAGATGGGAGTCTTGCTATGTTGCCCAGGCTGGTCTTTTTTTTTTTTTTTTTTTTTTTAAATCCCCCTCTTGCCTTTACCAATGAAGAGACCAGGATAGTTTTGAATTCCCGGCCTCAAGTGATCCTCCTGCTTTGGCCTTCCAAAGTGCTGGATGCTGATGAGCCACTGCATCCAGCCCAGACTAATTTTAAAAACAGGACTGAAAAAGGAAAATATGCTGAAGTATTGCTTTTGATAGCTAACATTCACTGAAAGGTTCAAACTTCTTGAAACTTTCCTCCAGGTGGTCCCCTTATAGGATGTAAGCACCCAGAAGATTGCTGTTACTAAAAAATATCTAGAACTATGCTCTCCAATAATCACTAATCCCATCTGGCTATTGAGCATCTGAAATACCTAGTCCAATTGTGTTATAAGTGTAAAATACACAATAAATTGCAAAGACTAAGTGCAGGAGTGTAGTGGGGGGTAAAATATCTCATTAAAATTTTAATATTGATTACATGGTGAAATAATATTGGCAGGCCGGACACGGTGGTTCATGCTTGTAATTCCAGCACTTTAGGAGGCCAAGGCAAGCAGACTGCTTGAGCCCAGGAGTTTGAGACCAGCCTGAGCAACATGGCAACCCCTTCTCTACAAAAAATACAAAAATTAGCTGGGTGTGGTGGCATGTACCTGTAGTCTCAGGTACTGGGGAAGCTAAGGCAGGAGGATTGCTAGAGCCTGGGAGGCAATGAGCCAAGGTTGCACCACTGCAGTCCAGAGTAGGCAACAGAACAAGGCTCTGTCTCAAAAAAAAAAAAAAAGAAAAGAAAAGAAAAAATATTGGCCATATTTGGTCAAATAAAATGATTATTTAAATTACTGTTGCCTGTTTCCTTTTACTGGAAAGCTTATAGATGTTATAGCTCACATTGTATTTACACCTATTATATGTAGGTGTTATAGCTCACATTATATTTCTATTTGACAGTGCTGATCTAGAAGAACATTCTCCATTAACAGCAAGTATATAGTCCTATTCCACTGCACTTATTTCTAACCAGTTTAGAACTTTTCTAAAACCACACCACCTTTTTAGTGATATAATATAGGACCTATGAGAGAAAAGATACAAGCATATCAGAAAGAAGTGGTTAAAACTCCTGGCCAGGCACAGTGGCTCATGCCTTAATCCTAGCACTCCGGGAGGCTGAGGCAGGAGGATCACTCAAACTTACAAATTCGAGGCCAGTCTGAGCAACATGGTGAAACCCCATCTCTACAAAAACTTAAAAAATCAGCCAGGCCTGGTGGCTCATACCTGTAGTCCCAGCTACTTGTGGGACTCAGGTAGGAGGATTGCTTGAGCCCAGGAGGTGGAAGCTGCAGTGAGCTGAGATCACGCCACTGCACTCCAGCCTGGGTGACAGAGAGAGAGAAAGACACAGACAAACACAAAAGGAAAGGAAAGGGAAGGGGGAAAGGGAAAACAGGAAAAGGGGGAAAGGAGTAAAGGAGTAAACGGGGAAACCGGAAAAGGGGTAAAGGGGAAAGGGGGGGAAGGGGGAAAGAGGAAGGGGAAGGGAGTGTAAAATTCCTTAAATGCAAAGAGTATTTTACATAATTAAAATATATTCACCAAAACATTGTTATATCCACAGGAAAATTCTGTATAAGATTTCAATTAGCCTAACATCTCCTTGTACTACAAAAGGGGTTAAAGGAGTATCAATAATTTACTATACCTTCTTGGAGCTGTTTGGGAGAATGATTTTTAGCATTATTAGTCAGAAGCATTCGCCGTAGCAGGGCATCAGTCCCTGTGATTTCTTCTTCACAAATCCAGTCATCCACAATACATAAATGTGGGTAGTTAGTAGCAAGGAGACGTAGTAAAGCTGAATGCAACCCTTGAAAATTTACAGAAAATCAATTGGATTCTTCATGCTCAAACACCAGAAGCTTCCCCACCCCTCTCATTTTTATCAAACCACTAGCCCGCAAGGAAAGAAGGTTATGCTCTAAGTCAGTGATTCTCAAAGAATGAGTAGATGGCTGGGCACGGTGGCTCAAGCCTGTAATCCCAGCACTTTGGGAGGCCGAGGCAGGTGGATCACCTGAGGTCAGGAGTTTAAGACCAGCCTGGTCAACATGGCGAAACCCTGTATCTACTAAAAATATAAATATTAGCTGGGCATGGTGGTGGGCGCCTGTAATCCCAGCTACTCGGGAGGCAGAGGCAGGAGAATCGCTTGAACCGGGAGATGGAAATTGCAGTGAGCCAAGATCACACCACTGCACTCTAGCCTGGGCAACAAGAGCAAAACTCCATCTCAAAAATAAAAAAAGAATGATCAGAGCACCACCAGCATCATAAGTTTGGGAAGCTTGTTTCACGTGCAGAATAATGAATACCATCCCAGGTGATGAGATCAGAAGCTGTAGAATGGAGCCCTAGGAATGTTCACTCCTTGTGCATGCAAACTACAGTTTAAGAACTTGTGTATAGTTATTTGACCAAGGGAAACTGCTTAAATGAAGATCCCCAAGTAATGTGATAAACAGTGAGCTGGGAACTACTACTCATAAAGAAAGCTTTCACCTTTCTTCCATCCCACCCAACATAATAGTCTCTCCTAAAGTTGTTTGATATAGCAATGGTTCAAGAGTTGAGGGAAGAGGAAAGAAAAGGAGGAGAAAAGAATGTCCATTTGGGGACTATCATATATGGTTTGGAAAAGGTCCTACTCAGAAATACTGACAGGCTTCTGTAGAGAACATGCCCTTTCCTCCAACCCTGTTGAGAATCATCGCTATAGATGTGGTAAAATTAAAGTTGCCACTTCGAATACCTGAAAGGTCTCAGGTACTTTATGTACATTTTCTCATCTCTCCCTAACATTCATACAAAGTAAGCAATGCCTCCCATTCTACCGTAAGGAACAAACCACACTGAAAGACATGTATTAATATTAACAACTCTAAAGTCACACAGCCATGTATGTCAATCAAGAGAGGCAGTACTGATGATACCCACAACGGGGCATTTTATCTTGCTTCCAGAAGTATTAAAGAAGATCAAAAGAAATGGGAAAACTTGTTACCAAATCAAAGCCTTATTTATAACATTTTACCTATACCACAGTTTGACTATTCATGACTATTATGTATAATGTTAATAATGAGAGGCCCGCACACGGTGGCTCATGCCTATAATTCTAGCACTTTGGGAGACTGCAGGAGATGGATCACTTGAGGCCAGGAGTTCAAGACCAGTCTGGCCAACATGGGGAAACCCTGTCACTACTAAAAATACAAAAATTAGCCAGGTGTGGTGGCACACGCCTGTAATCCTGGCTACCTGGGAGGCTGAGGCACAAGAATTGCTTGAACCTGGGATGTGGAGGTTGCAGTGGGATGTGGAGGTTGCAGTGAGCCAAGATCGTGCCAATGCACTCCAGCCTGGGTGACAGAGCAAGACGCTGTCTCAAAAAAAAATTATGACACCATAAAAATGCCTATTTAGTTAATGAATTAATGAAGTACTACTATGCTAAGTGCTTCGCACTTAAGTACCTAATAAATATTGTTGCTACCATATTATTATCATCATTATCAGAACAGTGAGACTACACAGTAGTAGCAGGAATCAAAGTACTTTAGATCTAATTATCCCCTTATTATGCAAATCAAATGATACCACTGCTTAATCCCAGTAGAAAAAATACCCACTTCCTTTCTCATAGAAACAGCTTAAAATTGATGATTCTGTGTTTGAAAAGACACTGTAACAATCAAAAATGGCGTTACTTAAACATTTAGATTTCTAAATGCATACAGGAGTATATATACAGTTAAAACTATACCCAACCATCGCAAAAGACTGCTTACAAAAGTGTTAACTAATCAACATTTAATACTCTTTTCAATAAAGCATATCAATTGTCAAATGCTGTTAAAAATAACATTATTTTCTGGAAACAGATTATACAAAGAAGCCAGGCATGATGGCTCACGCCTGTAATACTAACACGTTGGGAGGCTGAGTAGGGCTCTTCACTTGAGGTCAAGAGTTCGAGACTAGCCTAACCAACATGATGAAACCGTGTCTCTACTTTAAAAAAAAAAAAAAATTAGGCCGGGCACAGTGGCTCAAGCCTGTAATCCCAGCACTTTGGGAGGCCGAGGCAGGCGGATCACGAGGTCAGGAGATCGAGACCATCCTGGCTAACATGGTGACACCCCGTCTCTACTAAAAAAATACAAAAAACTAGCCGGGTGAGGTGGCGGGCGCCTGTAGTCCCAGCTACTCAGGAGGCTGAGGCAGGAGAATGGCGTGAACCCGGGAGGCGGAGCTTGCAGTGAGCTGAGATCCGGCCACTGCACTCCAGCCTGGGCGACAGAGCAAGACTCCGTCTCAAAAAAAAAAAAAAAAAATTATACAAAGATATAAGTAAATAAATGCTGCAGACATCTGGTTAACAACATCCAGTGAAGGCTCATGTTTCTCCTTGAAACCAACCATAATAAAGAGAAAGAAAATTCCAGCCGGACACAGTGGTTCACCTGTAATCCTAGCACTTTGGGAGGCTAACATGGGTGGATTACCTGAGGTCAGGAGTTCAAGACCAGCCTGGCCAACATGGCGAAATGAAGTCTCCACTAAAAATACAAAAATTAGTTGGGCATAGTGGCGGGTGCCTGTAATCCCAGCTACTCGGGAGGCTGAGACAGGAGAATCACTTGAATCTGGGATACGAAAGTTGAAGTGAGCTGAGATCGCACCGCTGCACTCCAGCTTGTGAGACAAGAGCGAAACTCCTTCTCAAAAAAAAAATAAAAAATTCCAACTTAACAGAAAGAAAAACACCCACACTCAAACATTAGAGAGGTATTTAATTAAGAAAAATCTCTAGAACATTAGCAGGGCATGGTGGCATAGGCCTATAGTCCCCGCTACTAGAGAGGCTGAGGTAGAAGGATGCTTGAGCCCAGGAGTTTGAGGCTACAGTTAGCTATGATCACACCACTGCACTCCAGCCTGGGTATGTAGTGAGACTCTTTCCCTAAAGATTAAAAAAAAAAAAGAAAAATATCTAATTTCAAAAAACACTACAATATTTCTACTTAAGAGGATTTATAGTAAATATCATTATATGTCCATACTATGGATCATAAAATAATCAGAAACAGTAAGGAAGATCTACCTGTACTGATATGTGAAGATGTTCAAGACTCCAAGAAAAAAAACAAGCCTTGGAAGAGGCAGGGGAGGCTGCGCATGGTGACTCACTCCTGTAATCCCAGCACTTTGGGAGGCCAAGGTGGGCAGATCACTTGAGACCAGGAGTTCAAGACCAGCCTGAGCAACATAGTGAAACCCTGTCTCTACTAAAAATATATAAATTAGATGGGCATGGTGGCGCATACTGGTAATCCCAGCTATTTGAGTGGCTAAGGCACGAGAATCACTTGAACCCAGGAGGTGGAGGTTACAGTGAGCCAAGATCGTGCCATTGCACTCCAGCCTGGATGACAGAGTGAGCCACTGTCTCAAAAACAAAAACAAACAAAGAGGCAGTGTACAATACTATTCAGAGTTAAAAAAAATTTTTTTTTTTACCTCTGTGTCTGTTAGGTTCAACCACAAGAACCTGCTGTTTCTGTAGCTCTAAATTAGTTGAATATCTGCAATTTCCTTTTTTTTTTTTTTGAGATGGAGTCTCCCTCCTTCGCCCAGGCTGGAGTGCAGTGGCGCATCTCGGCTTACTGCAAGCTCCACCTCCCAGGTTCACGCCATTCTCCTGCCTCAGCCTCCCGAGTAGCTAGGACTACAGGCACCCGCCACCACGCCTGGCTAATTTTTTGTATTTTTTTTAGTAGAGACGGGGTTTCACCATGTTAGCCAGGATGGTCTCGATCTCCTGACCTCGTGATCCTCCTGCTTCAGCCTCCC
The DNA here is from genome assembly GCF_007565055.1 of Rhinopithecus roxellana. Lineage (NCBI taxonomy): Eukaryota > Metazoa > Chordata > Mammalia > Primates > Cercopithecidae > Rhinopithecus > Rhinopithecus roxellana. Next base: position 24,002,541 of record NC_044567.1, read on the forward strand.
AAAGTGCTGGGATTACAGGCATGAGCCACCACGCCAGGCCAAATATCTGCAATTTCATACAGTTCAACCTATAGGAGAAAAAAGCCTGAAAATACATACCAACTGCAAATAGCTAGGGTGGTGTTTTAAGGGGCAGGGTAGTTTGCAATAACTGAAATAATAGATTTAGTGAGGGAGGCAAAGAGGAATTTCACTCTTGAACTGTTTGAATTTTTAACGTTAAGCACCTATTACACTTCATAACATTACAAACAGTAAGGTTTTTTAAACAATAAACTTTAGCAGTAAAGAGCAAATTAAAACATACCTCCCAACTCCTGCTGTAGCCCTTGAGCCTGTCGAATAAGGAACTTGATAGGAATCTGGTCCATTAAAGAAGAAGAGTACGATTTGGGCTTTCTTTGCATGGCAGCTATCAAAGATAAAAAGTGTAAAATAAATAAAATGTCCAGAAACAACAGAAATCTTAACCTTCAACCCAAATGGAAACAAAAACAAAGTCAAATTACTTTTAATGCAATTAACCTGCGAATATAGCATATAAAAGATGAAGAATCATTACAAAAACAAGTGGCTACACAGGAAGAATAAGAACATACCTGGAGCAAGATCTGGAAAATGCCCTGAAATTTAAAACTAGACAGAAGAAAATTCATAACAGGTGAGAGAAGCAATGTGCAAAAGTGCCCTACACTAAAAGAACCGACAAGTGAGTCAAGATTTTCCCAAACCTAATTGGGAGATCAAATGTAATCATGAACAGATGGCCTAGAGCTTGATGATTCCAATGCATCTTATAAAAATAAACTATTTCATTTCATTTATTTTATTTATTTTACTTTATTTTATTTATTTTTTGAGCCAGACTCTCACGCTTTTTGCCCAGGCTAGAGTGCAGTGGCACGATCTCAGCTCGCTGCAACCTCCACCTCCCGGGTTCAAGCAATTCTCCTGCCTCAGCTTCTCAAGTAGATTGGCTGGGATTACAGGCACCCACTACCATGCCTGGCTGATTTTTGTATTTTTAGTAGAGACGGCATTTTGCAATGTTGGCCAGGCTGGTCTTGAACTCCTGACCTCAGGGGATCCAGCCTGCCTCAGCCTCCCAAAGTGCTGGGATTACAGGCATAAGCCACTGGGCCCGGCCAATTTTTTTTTTTTTTTGAGACAGAGTCTCACTCTATCACCAGGCTGGAGTGCAGTGGCGCGATACTGGCTCACTGCAACCTCCGCCTCCCAGATTCAAGCGATTCTCCTGCCTCAGCCTCCCGAGTAGCTGGGATTACAGACGCCCACCACCATGCCTATCTAATTTTTTGTATTTTTAGTAGAGATGGGGTTTCACTGTGTAAGCCAGGATGGTCTTGATCTCCTGACCTCGTGATCTACCTGCCTGGGCCTCCCAAAGTGCTGGGATTACAGGCGTGAGCCACAGTGGATTTTATCAAATTATATACAATAGTGGTGATTGACTCTTTTTTTTTCCCCCTGAGAGGAGTCACTGTCACCCAGGCTGGTGTGCAGTGATTCAATCTTGGCTCACTGCAACCTCTGCCTCCTGGGTTTAAGCAATTCTTGTGCCTCAGCCTCCCAAGTAACTGGGACTACAGGTGCCCGCCACCACGCCCAACTGTTTGTATTTTTAGTAGAGAAGGGGTTTCACTATGTTGGCCAGGCTGGTCTCAAACTCCTGACTCCAGGTGATCCACCAGCCTCGGCATCCCAAAGTGCATATCTGGCCTCTTTTTAAATTAAGTTAGGCAATATGAATTTGACTTCCTTCTCTCACAACTCCTACCTTCAACCAGCCATGTCCACCCTTTTTTTTCTTCTAAGTCCATTTTAATTTCTGTACTTTTGCTGCTATCCTAATTCGGTGCCTACTCACCCTTTGTTTATATATCTTCTATGGTCCACTTTCCCTGCCTCCAATTTAATCCATCCTTCACCCTACGGCCATAGTCTTCTCATTTAAATACAGATTTAGCCACCTTCAGTGAATCCTCAGATCATACAGAGTAAAAGTCCTTGCCAGTCAACACTATCTTTCTCTGTCTCATCTCTACCATATTGTATATGCCTGGCACCCAAAACTCATTCCAAGGTACTTTCCTTTACACCACAGGAATATATGAGAAGCTCAATCAGGGTGTTTGTAGTTTGACAAATGATATACAATATGTTTATTCTCTTATAAACCACAAACAGTAAAGCTCAACCATTTTTCTTTTATTAAGGACAAGAAGTATATAAGTGCAAGTGTTAGAATAAAGGTTGAGAATCACTCTCTATATAGACCACATATATATCATACACTCTTATTTAGATACGATCTCCCCTTTAAGTTAACAGATTAGCATAGTTTTCCATACTAATCTTTTATGAATTAAGAAAAAATCAGAAGGCAGTTAAAACAATAGTTATAAGATCCAGAAATAGTCAAATCCTGGTTCCAATACTTACTACAATACTTAATACTAACTTAGGGAAGTTACCTAACTTCCTTGTGCCTCAGTGTTCTCCCTTGTAAAATAAACATAACCACCACCTATCTCACAGAACTGTTATGAGGGTTTACATGAGTTAACTATAAGACTAAACTAAGGCCAGGCAAAGTGGCTCACACCTGTAAATCCAGCACTTTGGGAGGCCAAGGTGGGTGGATGACTTGAGGTCAGGAGTTTGAGACCAGCCTCACCAACATGGTAAAACTCTATCTCTACTAAAAATACAAAATTCAAGCCAGGCGCGGTGGCTCAAGCCTGTAATCCCAGCACTTTGGGAGGCTGAGACAGGTGGATCACGAGGTCAGGAGATCGAGACCATCCTGGCTAACACTGTGAAACCCCGTCTCTACTAAAAATACAAAAAACTAGCCGGGCGAGGTGGCGGGCACCTGTAGTCCCAGCTACTCGGGAGGCTGAGGCAGGAGAATGGCGTAAACCTGGGAGGCGGAGCTTGCAGTGAGCTGAGATCCGGCCACTGCTCTCCAGCCCGGGTGACAGAGCAAGACTCCGTGTCAAAAAAAAAAAAAAAAATACAAAATTCAGTGGGGCGTGGTAGCGGGTGCCTGTAATCCCAGCTACTTGGGAGTCTGAGGCAGGGGGATCACTGGAACCGGGAGGCAGAAGTTGCAGTGGGCTGACATTGCGCCACTGCACTCCAACCTGGGCAACACAGCAAGCCTCTGTCCCTAAAAAAAAAAAAAAAACAAAAGACTAAACTGTATGTGTACAATTAAAAAGCAGAAATTAAAAAGCAGAAATTATTTCAGGTTCTTAGACAGGAAGACTTAATACTGCAAAGAAGTAAATTCTCTCCAGATTAATCTGTAAGTTTAACATAATTCTTATCAAACTCCCAATATAATTTTCATTTGTGAAATTTAATAAAATCATTATAAAGTTCACAGAAAAGATTAAATATGTGAGAATATACAGAAATTCCAAACAAGAAATGTATCAATCAAAGGCACAGAAAATGTCAAACATAAAAAAGAAAATCCAGGCCAGGCATGGTGGCTCACACCTGTAATCCTAGCACTTTGAGAGGCTGAGGTGTATGGATCACTTAAGGTCTGGAGTTCGAGACCAGCCTGGCCAGCACAATGAAACCCCATCTCCACTACAAATACAAAAATTAGCCAGGCATGGTAGCATGCACCTGTAACCCCAGCTACTCAGGAGGCTGAAGCAGAAGAATTGTTTGAACCCGAGAGGTGCAGGTTGCAGTGAGCCAAGATTGCACCACTGCATTCCAGCCTGGGTGACAGAGTGAGACTTTTGTCTCAAAAAAAAAGAAAAACAAATTAAAAACTACACACAAAGGTCAGGAGGATCGCTCACACCTGTAATCCCAGCACTTTGTGAGGCCAAGCCAGGAGGACTGCTCGAGCCCAGGAGTTTGAGACCAGCCTGGCAACATGGCAAATCCCATCTCTACAAAAAATTTAAAAAATCAGCCAGGCATGGTAGTGTCCACCTGTGGTCCCAGTTACACGGGAGGCTGAGGCAGGAATCCCTTGAGCCCCAGAGATCAAGGCTACACTGAGCCATGTTCGTGCCACTGCACTCCAGCCTGGGTGATAGAGTGAGACCCTGCCTCGAAAAACAAATAGATGAAATGAAATGAACTATACACATGTAGAAAGTCTAAACACAGGTAAACCTTTTTCAAATACAGGAAAAAATACCACTTTACATTGATATTGTGCATGCTAAAACTGACCTTCTGATATCATGTGAAGTAACTTAAGTTTCAAAGCCCATTTCAGTGACATCCTCTGTGTGCATATGCGTGTGTGTGTGCGTGTGCGTGTGCGTGTAGAGATGGGCATCTTGCTGTTTCCCAGGCTGGTGTCAAACTCTGAGCACAAGTGACCATCCCATCTCAGCCTCCCAAAGTACCAAAGCACTGAGATTACAGGGAATGAGCTACCATGCCCAGCCCAATGTTAACAGCAAAATGAAACCCTTCTATTTTTTTTTTTTTCTTTGGAGACAGAGTCGCACTCTGTCCACCAGGCTGGAGTGCAATGGCACAATCTCGGTTCACTGCAACTTCCGCATCTGGGTTCAAGCAATTCTCCTGCCTCAACCTCCTGAGTAGCTGGGATTATAGGCATGAGCCACCACGCCTGGCTAATTTTTGTATTTTTAGTAGAGACAGGGTTCCGCCATGTTGACCAGACTGGTCTCGAACTCCTGACCTCAAGTGATCTGCCCACCTCGGCCTCTCAAAGTGCTAGGATTACAGGCATAAGCCGCCTCACCTGGCCTTTTCTATTGTTTTTGATTAGGTTGTTACTATTCATACTAACGGAAGGAAGACCAGGCAAAGACTCAAATCAAGAGAAAAAAATTCAGTTACAGCTCCATCGTGTGTATCTTTTAAATTTATATTTAGAAGAATTGTTTGAACCCGAGAGGTGCAGGTTGCAGTGAGCCAAGATTGCACCACTGCATTCCAGCCTGGGTGACAGAGTGAGACTTATACAATTGTTAACAAGACCTATACAATTGTTAAAATATAGGCAATTCTGTTATCTATTCATTTAGCCTCCTATAAGGAGGACTGGACCATAAATCATGGTTACGTACCCCAACATGCATGATTTATGTATCAAATATACAATGCCCACATTGCAAAGATTATAAAATGATACTAGAGTCTGTTAGAATACTGCCCTTCTTTTATCAAAAAACAGTTTGGAAAGTAACAAAATGCAAGCTAATAAAATACACTATCACTAGAACTACTCCTCTATGTATAACTTACCTAAAGTCTTTGTGTTTGCTAGAAGAGCCTCCTCATAAGACAGTATATAGTAGAGCACCAAAAGCTGTGCTGTGATACTGAAACGCTGATTAAGGCGGATGTTGTCACCCTGGAGGAAATATTACGAATACCCTGAAATACTTTGAATTTCATGAGTGATTTTTTTTTCTTGATAGTAAAAGAATCAAAATAGATTATTCAGCATTGCTGCTCCTAACTCAGGTAAAAGAGGAGAAATGTTGCTGTGTGTGTATTAAACTCAAAAAAAAACAACATGAAATCTGAGATGGCATGAGAGATGAAAGGCAATATGCTTAAGTGGTCTTTTTTTTTTTTTTTTTTTTTTTTTTTGAGACGGAGTCTCATTCTGTCGCCCGGGTTGGAGTGCAGTGGCTGGATCTCGGCTCACTGCAAGCTCCGCCTCCCGGGTTCACGCCATTCTCCTGCCTCAGCCTCCCGAGTAGCTGGGACTACAGGCGCCCGCCACCTCGCCCGGCTAGTTTTTTGTATTTTTTAGTAGAGACGGGGTTTCACAGTGTTAGCCAGGATGGTCTCGATCTCCTGACCTCGTGATCCGCCTGTCTCGGCCTCCCAAAGTGCTGGGATTACAGGCTTGAGCCACCGCGTCCAGCCTAAGTGGTCTTTAAGTAAGACAAAGAAAAGACTTCAGCTACTACTCAATAGCAAACCCATCAGGCTGCTTCTGAAAGACAGGAGTCCCAAGTATTATATGAAATTACCATGAAGAAAGTAACTTCTAAATAAGACATTGTATACTTAATTATATTTGTGAAAAATGCAACTGTTTTTCCCTTCTAACAAACTGGGGAAAAAATACTTTCATCAAATTTTCCCTAAATGAGCCAGGAGTGGTGGCTCACGCCTATAATCCCAGCACTTTGGGAGGCCGAAGCAGGCAGATCACCTGAGATCAGGAGTTGGAGATCAGCCTGGCCAACATGGTAAAACCCTGTCTCTACTAAAAACATAAAAATTAGCCAGGTGTGGTGGCAGGTGCCTATAATCCCAGCTACTCGAGAGGCTAAGGCATGAGAATCACTTGAACCAAGGAGGCAGATTGCAGTGAGCTGAGATCGTGCCACTGCACTCCAGTCTGGGCAACAGAGTGAGACTCTGTCTCAAAAACAAAACAAAACAAAGTTCTCACTAAATGAATGTAGGTATATCTTAGATTCTCAGGATGCTAAACAAACCTATGTTGAATATCTTGAAATCCCACACAGTACTTGATCAAACACACAATCTCCAGGGCACCCTTTAGATTTTAAAGTGAAACTTAAAAAAAAAAAATTGGCCAAGCGCAGTGGCTCAAGCCTGTAATCCCAGCACTTTGGGAGGCCGAGACGGGTGAATCACGAGGTCAGGAGATCAAGACCATCCTGGCTAACACGGTGAAACCCCGTCTCTACTAAAAAATACAAAAAAAACTAGCCGGGCAAGGTGGTAGGCGCCTGTAGTCCCAGCTACTCGGGAGGCTGAGGCAGGAGAATGGCGTGAACCCGGGAGGCGGAGCTTGCAGTGAGCTGAGATCCGGCCACTGCACTCCAGCCTGGGCGACAGAGCAAGACTCTGTCTCAAAAAAAAAAAAAAAAAATTATTGGCTGGGCGCAGTGGCTCACACCTGTAATCCCAACACTTTGGGAGGCCAAGGCGGGAGGATCACTTGAGGTCAGGAGTTCAAGACCAGCCTGGACAATATGATGAAATCCCATCTTTACTAAAAATACAAAAATTAGCCAGTTGTGGTGGCGCATGCCTGCAGTCCCAGCTACTCAGGAGGCTGAAGCAGGAGAATCATTTGAACCCAGGAAGCGGAGGTTGTAGTGAGCTGAGATTGCCCATTGCACTCTAGCCTGGGTGTCACAGTGAGACTCCAGTCTCAAAAAAAAAAAAAAAAAAATCCAGGCACAGTGGCTCACACCTGTAATCCCAGCACTTTGGGAGGCTGAGGCAGGTAGATCACCTGAGGTCAGGAGTTCAAGACCACCCTGGACAACATGGTGAAACCCTGTCTCTACTTAAAATACAAAACATTAGCTGGGCGTTGTGGCAGGTGCCTGTAATCCCAGCTACTCAGGAGGGTGAGACAGGAGAATCACTGGAACCCGGGAGGCGGAGGTTGCAGGGTGGCAGAGGTTGCAGTGAGCCGAGATCGTGCCATTGCACTCCAGCCTGGGCAAGAAGAGTGAAACTCCATCTCCAAAAAAAAATTCTCACACAATTTTTTTTTCTCACACAATTTTTGCCTGTTTAGCAAACTAGTTGGAACTAATACCATTCTTTTAATTTTTACAGGTGATCTAAGGAAATTTAATCTAATTTTAAATTCAGAACTACCTAAAAGTCCTCTGATAGGAAAATAAAAATATGGGATAAGTAAGAAGAACTAAAAGAAAAATAAGTTAATAGATATAAAGAACAACGATTTTACCCCAGTGACTCCTTGGAAAATATTGAGTATCTCCTGTTCTGTGACTGGCTGATTTGTGGCTTCTGGATTAGATTTCGATGCAGGAGTAAGTATAGAATTTATGTACACATCAATCAAAGGAAGTAATTGAGGATGAAGTGGAGTAGAGGTTTCACACAGCTGTCTATAAATCCAATCCTAAGAAAGAATGTTATAGACACTGAATTGTGGCAAAAAGAAAAACCAAGCAAAATTATAAAAGTACATACAGTTTTACATGAATTATGAATCAGTAAAATTCACTATTAACTTTTGGCAGTTCCAAATATATTATCTAGTATCATAACTGTCTTTGATTTTAAAATACGAACTACCTTTATATCTGTATCATCTTAGGTGCACTGTCCACTGGAAGCTTGCCTTTGGGTTTAATCTATTAGTTTTTAAGTAGTGGGAAAAACATTTTAAGTCCCTACCATATCTGTATTTAGAGCACCATGTGTGTCGTCATGGGAGAGCTCACATTAGATAGGAATTTGGAGAGAGAGATAGGTCCTTCACAGCAAACCCTCAGATAGACTAAGAAAGTGTCTCTGACAAGCACTTACAGGAGACTATCACTTAACTATCATTGGATGGAGGACATGTAAAATGTTGGGTGTGCATTTGAACTCTTAATTCTTAGCTATTTTACTTGCTAAAAATATAAAGCAGCAGAAGATACAATCTAGCTGGGAAATAATTTCACTAAATCACAAAAAAAAGGGACAATTAAAAGTGATATATCATGCATATATTATTCACTGTTCTTTGTAAATAAAAGAGCCTCTGAAAAAGTTTCAGATTACTTTACCTCCTGGGTCTCAACCTTCTCTTTAGAGGCCCTTTTAACTGTTAGATATAGCCAACTAAGACAAATCAAAACATATCGAAATCATAAGTTAGGTGTGAGGTGTCCTTGTGGCAAATCGACAAATACTAGTCATGGCAACTTCCCCAATTTGTAAAACAAAACCAGGCCCATTGCAGTGGCTCACACCTGTAATCCCATTTCAGGAGGCCAAAGTAGGAGAATTGCTTAAGACCAGGAGTTCAAGACCAGACCAGCCTGGGCAACATAGCGAGACCCTGTCTCTACAAAAAAGGCTTTTTAAAGCTGGGTGTGAGACCAGGCACAGTGGCTCATGCCTGTAATCCCAGCACTGTGGGAGGCCGAGGTGAGTGGATCACCTGATGTCAGGAGTCTGAGACCAGCCTGGCCAACATGGTGAAACCCTGTCTCTACTAAAAATTGGAAAAAAAAAAAAAAAAAAATTAGCCAGGCGTGGTGGCAGGAGCCTATAATACCAGCTACTCAGAGGCAGAGGCAGGGGAATCACTTGAACCCGGGAGGCAGAGATTGCAGTGAGCCGAGATAGCACCACTGCACTCCAGCTTGGGTGACAGAGTGAGACTCTGTCTCAAAAAAAAAAAAAAAAAAGCCAGGAGTGGTGGCTCATACCCATAGTCCCAGCCACTTAGGAGGCGGTGGCAGGAGGAGCGCTTGAGCCCAGGAATTTGAAGTTACAGTGGGCTATGACAGCCTGGGTGACAGAGTGAGACTTGTCTTTAAAAAATAAATAAATTAGAAAATGGAAGTTTCAAAGTTTTAATGAAATAGCCATGTGCCACTATTGAGAACTTAAATGAAGTATTATGCATTTTGAAAATAATCTTACATTGCTTTAAAAATCTGAAATTACTGTATTATAATTATATAATTATAATTACTATACCTAATTACTACACTTATATAAATGACCAGTAACTTAATACCACACATTTCCCACACAAAACCCATAATAAAGGCCTACAAACTGAAATACAACTAACTGGGGAGAAAGCATTAATTTAGGTTGTTCTTTGAAATATAAATGTAGGCCAGGCACAGTGGCTCACATCTGTAATCCCAGCACTTTGGGAGGTCGAGACAGGCATATCACTTGAGGTCAGGAGTTCGACACCAGTCAGCCAATGCAGTGAAACCCTGTCTCTACTAAAAATACAAAAATTAGCTGGGCGTGGTGGCACACAACTGTAGTCCCAGTTACCTGGGAGGCTGAGGCAGGAGAATCGCTTTAACTCAGGAGGCAGAGGTTACAGTGAGCCAAGACTGTACCACTGCACTCCAGCCTGGGTAACTGAGCAAGACTCCACCTCAAAAGAAAATATATATATATATAAATGTAGGGGCATGCTTTTATGTTATTTGTTTTATTTGTAAGGGCATACTTTTATTGACACTTTGTGCTTGGTAAAGGAACGACTCCTGAGAAGCTGGTAAATACAATGAATAGGCAAAAATCCAGTAATGTTGGCACTCAGGTTGCTGGTGACAGGGACCCGAACTGCATGAGCTGTGACAACCTAAAAGGGAAAAATAGTATTAGTAATATAAAGAACTAAATATAAAATTATTTTGAAAGAGAGATAAGTAGACTGTCAACACCTAATATGAGTGTGGTCCCTAAAAATGAATGATGACAATAAATTATTACGTTTTAATTATCTTTGAATGTTGAGGAAACGTACATTTAGGGATTTATATAATTCCCTAATTTTTTGTTTTTAAACACAGATACATACACAGAGGTGTGATAAGGTAAAATAAATAAATAAATAAAAATTTGAAGCATACAATCTGGGCTCAATGACTTTGAAGAAGTCACTTTATCTTCTGAATCTTTTTCACATCTACAAAACAGGACACTACCATACTGCCTCAAAGCATTGTTATGAGGGGGAAAATATTCTTTTTGGAAAAACATCATATGAACTATAAAGCACCACATAAATATACCCAGAAATATTTATTATCAATATGTCATGCATAGGCTCTGTCTTTTAAAGACCCTCCTCAAAGTTGTCTTCCAACTGGTTCAAATTTAAAGACAAAAAATAACTTATGATTCTCCCACATGCTGTGTGACTATTTGTAATTTAGGAGTATGTGTGTGTATGCGTGTTGAGGGTGGGAGGGATAGTAAAATATAGAAATAAAGATATTAATAGCCATAAAAAAGCAACAACTGGCTGGGCACAGTGGCTCACGCTTGTAACCCCAGCACTCTGGGAGGCCGAGGTGGGTGGATCATCTAAGGTCAGGAGTTCAAGACCAGCCTAGCCAACATGGTGAAACCCCATTTCTACTAAAAATACAAAAATTAGCTGGGCGTGGTGGTGGACACCTGTAATCCTAGCTACTTGGGAGGCTGAGGCAGGAGAATTGCTCCAACCCAGGAGGCAGAGGTTGCAGTGAGCTATGATCGTACCACTGTATACTAGCCTGGGTGACAGAGTGAGATAAAAAAGAAATGAAAAAAATCCTTAGGCTTATCCATGGACAAAAGTACTAAGGCTAAAGAAGAACATGTTAAGTATAAGAAATTTAGACTCTAGCCTGTAATCTAGTTAGAAATGAATTTTACAGCCTAAAGGTTTAAATAGGTCTTTATTTTATCTTTCTCTAGACACATTAAAACAATTACCTCTTGAGATGCCCGATCATCAGCATCTAAGAGTATTCTCCTAAGTATCTACTCAGTCTCCAAAAATATATACATTCAAAAGATGCTTTGCTATGTTATGACTAGTTTTAAAAGTGTATTTTAAATGGATTATTTTTAAACAAAGTTTCAATGATGAAATAAATCATCATGAGTGATTAAAAAGAAAAAAGACCATATTACTTTCTTAAGGTAAGTAAGACACACAAGTTTTCTCCCAAAGAATATTGTAAAAGAAAGTTAAGTAAGCACCTAAGAATAAAAAGAAATACCTGCTCAGTAAAAATTTCCTGTGTGAAGATCGTCTTCATCCTGCTCAAGGAGCTTGGCTTAATTACAATCTAAAATTACCAAAAGAATTCCAACAGTATGTAAAAATATATGAAACACAATTTATTCTAGGGAACTTACCTAAAATGGCTGTGATACACATAAATGTTCAAATATTCAAGTACTCTACTCTGTTTTAGAAGTGCCTTCTCAAACCCAACATTAAAGTGTTAATACTCAGAAACAGGACCAATATAAAAAGCACTTAATAAATACTATTAATGGTATTTTCAGTCAGTTCAGGGAAACAGATTATTTACTACATGGAGCTGGGATAGCTGCCCCTCTGTGAGGACAAGAGAAACGTGTGTGTGTGCGTGTGTGTGTGTGTGTGTCTGCATATACACATATATACATACACATATACAGATAGACACACATACACTTTTTGCACATATCACACCATAACCAAAAGAAACTCCAAGTAGATTAAATGTTTAAATGTAAAACATGAAACCACCAAAAAAACTAGAAGAAAATGTAAGTGATCATTTATATAAAGCCAAGAAAGGAAAACATTTCTAAGCATAGGAGCAAAATAGAAACCACAAAAATAACATTTAATATACTACATAAAAATAATAATGATGATAATTTCCACATGGCAAAGTTAAATGGCAAAAAAGATTGGAAAAAGTCCATTATAACATGTTGAACTCTCCACTTTTAAAGATACTATAAGATATGTCACTGATTTAATATTACAGCAGCTTTTCAAGAAAAAAAGTAGGAGTTGGAACACTACCACTTTCATATTACATGTCAACTGTAAAATGAATCCCAATTTCAACATTGGGCAAAATATACATCTGGAAATATATGAAGATGTATGAGGCATAAGGATGTATCTTTCCTTTTGAAACAGTGAAAGAAAAAAACAAATCAAAGTCCCTACAGGAAAATTAGGATACTGATAAGCTTTTTGCAAAAGAAATAAACCAGCCAAAACACATAGATTTTAAATACTAAAGTTTCACTAGTAATCAAAGAAATTCAAACTAGGTGATACCACTGTTCATCAACCAAATTTGCAAAGATTAAAAAAAAAATAGTAATGCTCAGTCATGTGAAAGTTTAGGAAAACAGGAGTTCTTACTCACTACTGGTAACAGTTAATCAAGCTGATACAATCTTTCTAAAAGATAATATGGCGGTACTCTTGAAAAACCTTAACATAGCCATACTTTTTCCTTAGCAATCACCTTCTAGAAATTTATCCTAAGAAAATGATCCAACAGGTGTATGAAGAGATACATGTGAGTGCCTATGTGTGTATTTGCATAAACAAGGATATTCCTCTAAGTGTTATACTGAAACTAGAAAATGTACATGGGAAATAATAAAGGACCCAGTAAGAAGATCAAACAATGGACTGTAACACAATGCAGCCATTAAAAATTATACCGTATTATAATATTTATTGACATGAGTAAATGCTCACCATATATTAGTTTTTTTAAATCACCAAATATATATGTCACTTTAAAGAAAGAACAGACATCAGAATATTAATAGTAGTATACTAGGTATCTCTGAATCATGGAATTATAAGATATCTTTCCCTTTTCTGTGCTTTCCAAGGTTTTTGCATGAGTCTCTATTATTTTAGTAAACAAAGGTTTCAAAATGCATTTTTTTCTAAGCACTCCTGATAAAACTTCTATTAAACAATTAAAATTACTTAAAACAATCTATTTACACAGCAACAAAATGTCCATCTTAGAAACATCTTTCTGTTTTTAGAAAGAAGTTAAAAGAAAATTACCTTCATCCCCAAAGTGGAACAGACCAAGTCAATGATAGCACTAAGCTGGTTGCTGTGGAAGTACATAGCCACCAATAATAGCATCTCCCCAAAAGAAGCAGAGACGCCTGACGTACTGTCAAAACAAAATAGGAAATATGAATTTTCCAAAGAGAGAAGAAGAAAAGCTTTCTCAACTAACTAAATCAAATTATCTTACCTCTCAAAATATGCTTCTTCTTTTATCATCCAACTTAGCCACACCACCATCAGCTGCTCCTGTTCAGGTGTACTACAAAATATACCAGAATGTCACTGGTTTAAATTAGATATTCTAGTATATGAATAAAAAGCATTCTGAAGTTATTTTTGGTAGAAATTATTTTTCCTGCCCTATTTTCAAGTATCAAGTCAAATTAATGGCTTGCTGAATTGGGCCATTAATTTTCATTGAGGTATGAAGTAATTCTAGAGCTCAAGAATGAGGACCTTTGCTTTTTTCATGGAACCCCTCTCTAAGTCTTAGTTGCTGCCTTCACAGGTTGAAAAGGGTAAGCTTCCTCACATTCCTCAGAAAACAAAGGCCCCTTGGGATTAACCTGTTAAACCAACTATACAACAGCTGATACTTATTTCATATAGAAAAAAATCTAGTGTTAACACTTAAGCATCAAAATATCACAAACTGAGTGCCAAACAGTAATAAGCAGTCCATCTTCTGGAAAAATGAAATTTAATTTATAGAAACCTTATGAGTAAATCTCAAAGTTACAGAGAAACAAATGATCACTAATCATGGAAAAAAAGGCAGCCACGGGCTTACCAGATATGAAAAATGGCTATAAAAATACAACGACTTTTTTTTGAGACAATGTCTTGCTCTGTCGCCCAGGCTGGAGTGCAGTGGAACAATCATAGCTCACTATAGCCTCAACCACCCAGGCTCAAGTGATCCTCCCACCGCAGCCTCCCAAGTAGCTGGGACTACAGGCATGCGCCAATGCATTCAGCTAATATTTTTTATTTCTAGTAGAGGAGAGGTCTCGCTATGTTGCCCAGTCTGGTCTTGAACTCTTGAGCTCAAGTGATATTCCTGCCTAAGCCTCCCAAAGTGCTGGCATTATAGAGGCGAGCCAACATGCCTAGCCTAACAATGACTTTTTAAAGGGAATTCCTAAATTTTGAGATGGAGTTTCACTCTTGTTGCTCAGGCTGGAGTACAGTGGTACAATCTCAGCTCACTGCAACCTCCGCCTCCCGGGTACAAGCGATTCTGCCTCAGTCTCCCGAGTAGCTGGGATTACAGGCGTCTGCCACCACATCTGGCTAATTTTTGTATTTTTAGTAGAGATGGGGTTTCACCCAGTTGACCAGGTTGGTCTCGAACCCCTGACTTCAGGTGATCCACCCGCCTCGGCCTCCCAAAGTGCTGCAAATACAGGCCTGAGCCGCCGCACCCAGTCTAAATTTTAATTGGTAAGTACAAGCTGATGTTGACTTCTGCAAATTTTTTCACCAATCTCTTTCTACTTCAGTGCAGTAAAAATAGATGCAAAAAAAGCAAATGAAAAGTATGCTGCTTCTATTACCAAAAGCTAAGAAAATAAAAAAGGTCATCTCAACTATACCTAAACCATATAACAATAAAGTGTTATGTAGTAGAAAGATGACAGCCTTTGCAGCCTGCCACACCTGAATGAGAATCCCATCTCTGCTAATTACTGGTAGTGTGATCTTGAAGAAGAAACACAAATAATCTTTCTTCTTCTTTTTCACTATAGCTCTAAAATGTTAAGAACTTCTTTTTTTTTTTTTTTTTTTCAGAAGAAGTTTTGGTCTTGTTGCCCAGGCTGGAGTGCAATGACACGATCTCGGATCCTTGCAACCTCCACCTCCCGCATTCAAAAGATTCTTCTGCCTCAGCATCCCGAGTAGCTGGGATTACAGGCACCCACCACCACACTCGGCGAATTTTTTATATTTTTAGTAGAGACGGGGTTTCACCATGTTGGCCAGGCTGGTCTCAAATTCCTGACCTTTAGGCGATTCACCCACCATGGCCTCCCAAAGTGCTGGGATTACAGGCGTGAGCCACTGTGCCTGGCCTATCTTAAGAACTTTTAAATATCTTTGTAAACATTAGTTCTTCTATCTATAAGTTATGGACAAAAATACCTTATGAGGCTGGGCAAAGTGGCTCTCGCCTGTAATCCCAGCAATTTGGGAGGCCAAGGTAGGAGGATAGCTTGAGCCCAGGAGTTCAAGACCAGCCTGAGCAACAAAGTGAGATCCCATCTCTACAAAAGAATTTAAAAATTAGACAGGCATGGTGGTGCATGTTTGTAGTCCCAGCTACAAGGGAGGCTGAGATGGGAGAATCTCTTGAGCCCAAGAGGCCGAGGTTGCGGCGAGCCCTGATCGTGCCGTGCCACTAGACTCCAGCCGGCACAACAAAGCAAGATCCTATCTAAAAAAAAAAAAAAAAAAAAAAAAAAAAAAAAAATACTTTATAAGAGTAATGAGGATTTGAGATAATGTTTAGAAAGTACTTCAAGTAAAAGGAAAAGAAAGAATTCATGTACCTAATTTTACACCATCCTGAAACTCCATTAAAACTCCATTAAGGTTTTCTTAAAAGGCATAAACACATAAGATATTGAGGAGAGACAACACCACAAAATACTGGAAGCTAGAGAACATATAGATAAGTGGAAACTGACTTAGCAGACCTGAGGAAGCAAAATGTTAAACTGATAGAAGAGAAAACCCATCCATTTTACACCACAGAATTCCCAAAGGGCTCAAGCTACTCCAGGCAGTTCTGGGACCGAGAGTGAAGACAGACAAAAATTAAGTGGCTGACATTCTATATAAGTAGTAGGACTCCAAATCACCTCCTGCATTCTGCACAACTAGAAGAATACCCTTCCCTCAGTAGAGAGAAAACTGGAGATTTATTGTCTGGAGGTGGTAAAATCATGCATCTGAAATAAGGGAAACCAGGTATATCTGTAGCACCATTCTGAAAGTAGCAGAATTAAGTAAATGATTATACTGCAGGCTGATACCTACCAACACTTAACCCTTACTCTTTAACTTTATTTATGGGTTTCTGTATAGGCCTTCCCTCTCCAGGCCAGACAATAATCTTTAGAACTCTGATCAGACCAAGAGTTTCCCAAAGACCCACTTATGAGTCTTTTAGAACCTCTCATATTAGAGGTTCTAATATGCTTTTTCATTTCCTAGTCTTAAACATGAACAATCGGCCAGGCGCGGTGGCTCACACCTGTAATCCCAGCACTTTGGGAGGCCAAGGCAGGCAGATCACCTGAGGTCAGCAGTTCAAGACCAGCCTGACCAACATGGAGAAATCCCATCTCTACTAAAAATAACTTAGCTGGGCGTGGTAGCATATGTCTATAATCTTAGCTGGGTGTGGTAGCGTATGCCTATAATCCCAGCTACTTAGCTGGGCGTGGTAGCGTATGCCTATAACTTAGCTGGGCGTGGTAGCGTATGCCTATAAAAACTTAGCTGGGCGTGGTAGCGTATGCCTATAATCCCAGCTACTCGGGAGGCTGACGCGGGAGAATCACTTGAACCCAGGAGGCAGAGGTTGCGGTAAGCTGAGATCACGCCATTGCACTCCAGTCTGGCAGCCTGGGCAACAAGAGTGAAACTCCATCTCACAATATATATTATATATATATGTGTGTGTGTGTGAACAATATATATATATATATATGTGAACAAAATATGTGTGTATACATATATATGTGAACAATCAATAAATACTGGCTGGGTGCAGTGGCTCACACCTGTAGTTGTAGCACTTTGGGAGGCAAAGGCAGGAGGATCACCTTAGGCCAGGAGTTCAAGATCAGCCTGGGCAACAAAAGTGAGACCCCATCCCTACAAAAAACTTTTAAAAATAAGCCAGGTGTGGTGGCCCACACTAGCCACTTGGGAGTCTGAGGTAGGAGGACCCGTTGAGCCCAGAAGTTCAAAGCTGTAATCAGTTATGATTGTACCACTGCATTTGCCCTGGGCAACAGAGAGAGACCCATCTCTAAATAAATAAATAAAACGAAAGTTAAAATAATAAGAAATATTAAGTATCTGAGAAAAGCATCTAACTTAAAAAATAGAGACCAAAAAAAGGCAGGGAAAAAAGCAACCTAGAGAAAGAAGCAATACAAATAATAAAATATCTTCAAAATCAGTATGACTAATATCAAAGAAATTATGCTATCATGAACCAATAGATACTATAAAGAAGAAATATTCAGAAAGCCAAAAAAAAGTGCTCTTAGAAATTAAAGACTGAGTAGGAATTGAAGATAAAGTTAAAGACAAATCCTAAAAGGTAGAAGGATTTCTTTTTTTTTTTTTAAGCTCTTTCACCCAGGCTGTAGTGCTATGGCACAATCATAGCTCACTGTAACCTTGAACTCCTGGGTTCAAGTGATCCTTCTGCTTCAACCTCCCAAATAGCTGGGACTAAGGCATGTCCCACTACCCCTGGAGAATTTTTTTTTTTTTTAAAGACAGTGTCTTGCTATGTTGCCCAGGCTAGTCTCAAACTCATGGCCTGAAACAATCCTCCCACCTCAGCCTCTCAAAGCACTGGGTTTACAGGTGTGAGCTACTGCACCTGGCCTTAAAATGAGCAAGTTATTTTTAGAGTGCTGAACAGGTTCTAAAATTCTATTGTGGTGGTGGTTGCATAATTATATACACTAAAAACCACTCAATTGTACACTCTAAGTGGGTAAATCTTATGATATGTAAATTACATCTCAATAAAGCTGTTTTCTAAAAAGTAGAACAAGATGAGGGGAAGGAAAAGAGGAAAGGATAAGAAAATACGACAATCATTTCAAATTCCAAATAAAAGGAGGTTTTAGACAGAGAACATGCAAGAAGAAAACATTACCAACAAATTAATTCAGGAAACTTTTCTAGAATTGAGGGACATGAGTTTCCAGGTTCAGAGTGCTTACTGAATGCCTAGGACAATAGTCAAAAAGAGACTCAGACTAAGGCATGTCAACCAGAAATTTCAAAACCCTAGAGATAAAAAGCTAACCCTACAAGTTTCCATATTAAAAACAAATAGGCCACACAAAGGACCAGGAATCAGAATGTCAGACTTCCTGACAACCCTAGAAGTTAGAAGACAAAGAAGCAACACCTTCAAAGTCCTGAAAGGAAATTATTCCCAAGTAAGAATTCCATACCCCATCAAACTATCAATCAGATGTTAAAGTAGGACAAAGATATTTTCAGAAATATCCAGTCTCAAAAAGAATTTACTTCACACATACCCATTCAGAAGCAGCAAAATGGTCAGGCACAGTGGCTGATGCCTGTAATCCCAGCACTGTGGGAAGCTGAGGCAGGTGGATCACCTGAGGTCAGGAGTTCAAGACCAGCCTGGCCAACATAGTGAAACCCCGTCTCTACTAAAAATACAAAAATTAGCTGGGAATGGTGGTGGTTGCCTGTAATCCCAGATACTTGGGAGGCTAAAACAGGAGAATCACTTGAACCTGAGTGGCAGAGGTTGCAGTGAGCCGAGATCATGCCATTGTACTCCAGTTGCACGAAAAGAGCGAAACTCATCTCAAAAAAAAAAAAAAAAGCAGTAGCAGCAAAATGAGGAAGCAATGAAAAAAGATGATGACATGATCACAGCTCAAACAAATGAAAGGACAGGTTTTCTTTATAATTTTTTTTTTTTAAACGAAGACAGGAGTCTCACTATGTTGCCCAGGCTGGCCTCAAACTTGTAGCCTCAAGCAATCCTCCTGCCTCAACCTCCCGAGTAGCTGGGACTACAGATGTGAGCCACCATGCCCAGCTAAGATGATGACATAAGATATAAGAAACAGGAGATCCAACAAAAGGAAAAGGAGAGACGAAGCAAGTCTCCAAAATGATGGTGAAGGTCAATCCCAGGATGACAGCTTTGTACTAACAGGTTTAGCTGGTAACCATTCCAGACCAAAATGCTCCTGAAGAAATCTCCTCAAGAAGATGAAACTCATAGACTATCTAATGAGTCAAAACATCTGGACAGAAGATTTAGGCTGGCAGAGAGTTTGAGGTTACATGAAAGGGACATATAACACCAAGAAAGTTAAAAGCAAAAAACAAAAACACAGGATAAATGTTAATCAAAAAAAAAAAAAAAACTTTTACAAGGCAGTAAAAAATAATCATATACTACATGGTTGAGTTCTCAGCGCTTATATAATCGTAACAACTATATATTGATCTAATCTAAATTATTATAACTATACTAGGAGAATGAGAGGATAGGAAGGATATGTATGGATGTGTTTAGGACAGGGAGAAAAAAGAGAACTAATTTCTCA